>NC_084745.1:3230768-3235768 GCF_033978785.1 Entelurus aequoreus
CTCCAGCCAGGCTGCTGGGTCTGATATGACTCCGGGCTATGTGTGGGCTGCTGCAGCCTGCCCAGGTTCTCTGTGGACCAGAGTGGGTGGGGGTGGGGGGGGGGGTGTTTGGTTTCAGGGAAAGGGGAAGAGAAAAAAACAAAAACCCTGCAAGCGTGTTTAGTTTTCCTTAGGGCAAATACCCGCGCTCCCATCACCAAATTAACGGGATGAAGTCCCGATGATAACGATTCTGACAGCCTGTCTGTCTGCTGCACGCCTGCTGGAGTGAGATGAAGCCGCTGGTGTCGACACGGCCAGAATTCCAATGAAGTCATCGCATACTTTAAAACCTAATTGAATTCTTTATTATCAATTACTCAGTCCTGAATTCCTGCTTCATGACACAGGATGGACTTTTGGCTTCTGATGTTTGCATGCTATCAATGTTGTAAATAAACTACTAAGGTATATACTTGGTTGGTCTATATATATATATATATATATATATATATATATATATATATATATATATATATATATATATATATATATATATATATATATATATATATATATATATATCTCCCTGACCACCTGAGGGCACCACAGACTGTGGATGCTTTTAAAAAAGGCTTAAAAACCCTTATTTAAAAAAAAAAAGAAGCCCTTTTTTTTTTTTTTAGATATATGCATACTAGTTGTAGCTATTTGGCTGTTGTAGTTTTAATTTTGATTTATTTTTTATTATCTTTTTTATTTTATTTATTTATTTATTTATTTTAATACACTGTAGCACTTTGAGGTTGTTTGCTCAATGTAAAGTGCATTAATGATGCATTATTATTTGTATTATTATTATTATATATATACATACAGTATATACCAGAGGTGGGACCAAGTCATTGCTTTGCAAGTCACAAGTAAGTCTCAAGTCTTTGCCCTCAAGTCTCGAGTCAAGTCCCGAGTCAAGACAGGCAAGTCCCAAGTCAAGTCCAAAGTCAAGACTAGAAAGTCTCAAGTCGAGTCCCAAGTCCTGCATTTTGAGTTTCGAGTCCTTTCAAGTCCTTTTAACCACAGACTAATATTTTTACACAGATTGTGTATGCTTTTAAAACGCTGTATTTATTTATTAAAACAAGTGCATTTGAAATTGCAGGAAAAAAAATAGTGCTGACATTGCAATTCATAATAGCACTATTAACAGTAATTTTAATAGTTTAAACAATTTTAAACATTTAACTCATTCCTTTACAGAATAAACACATTTGCAAAAACAAACATTAACATACTATTGGTTGTATTTTATGAAAATAACATTACCACAAAGTTGAGAAGGAGCAAAGATCTTCAATATTTGTATGTGAGAATCACAAATAAATCTTCTGGGGGAGGATGACGCCCCTACAGGGGTTTGCTTTACAAACTTTCAGCCCCACCTAAAACAAAATTCACCAGCCGCCACTGATTATGATGCATTCTCATTTTAGGCAAAGTATAAGACAATACTTTCTTAACAGTATAATTGTAACCAGGAATAAGTCTTCAAGTAACAATATTCAAATACTAACATTGTTGGGTAAAACAGCATTTGGTTTTATGCTGAATCCAGTGAAACAGATTGGTGGTTTTAGCTGATATAAAGACTTTCAGGTGTTTATATATGTTTAATTATTTGGCAGATGCTTTTATCCAAAGCGACATACATAAAAAATAGATATAAAACAATCACTGTAAACATTATCATTTAAGGGAAGAATGTAATACAAAATATCAATACAAAGTGTCAAGACAGAATAAACTCTCTGCTGCTGCAGCAACAGAGTTACAGTCTATAGGTCCCTAAAATATATAGATATCTAATGTATTCATATATTGTTTATGTAGGATATACGCATGTATATATAATCTAATCATATTGTTTCTTCAATTTAAAAATAGCTGACCGTTTTTTCCCCTTTCTCTGGGATTATATTCCCAGTTTTGATCTCGGACGTCTGGTCACTTATAGCGTATAAGAATATTATATTACTGTTAAGCAAACTATGAATAATAAAAACGCCAAAACATGTGTCCGTTATCATAGCTACACGTATGACAAAAAAACGCGTGAAAATCAGTGGTATTCAGTGAGGTAAGATGAATTAAATTTGCTGACAGTTCATTGCTCCTGCCAAATGAATTGCACTGAGTGGAGCGGATCACCACTCCAAGATGGCGGCCCCGCGTCTCGTCTGCGCCAGTAGGCAGTAGCGCTCAATGCTGCGTACCCTTAAAACATGTCTATGGTTATAACGTTAGCAGTGAGTTTACAGCCTCACTGATTTAACTACACAGCAAATAAAAGTCATGTTACTTAGCCAATAAACGTTAGCTTACATTCAAAACTTACCCTTCTTTGTGCAACTTCAAATGTCGAACGAAGTTGGAAGTTGTTGCGTCTCCGTCTGTAATATTCGAACTGCGTGATTTGCATACGGCAATTCGTTTTTTGTTGACCAAGTCGTAGTTTTTATACCCGAACGAAACCAACTTTGGTATAAATCTTTCTCACTGGCGCGTTGTTTGACAACTCATGTTCGGTGGTTGTCCTGCAATTTGATTGGATGAGAGCTGTGTGATGAAAACAACGTAGATTTAATTTGATTGGCTGTTGTACTGACAGCACACACGCTGACACGCAGCACACACGCTTATAGACACAGACGTATAAAATGAAAGATACGGAGCGCTCCCAAATAACTTTTTAAGGTTTGGGTTTTGGGGAAAGTAGCAAGTCATGTCAAGTCAAAAGGCTCAAGTCCAAGTGAAGTCACAAGTCATTGATGTTAAAGTCTAAGTCGAGTTGCAAGTCTCTTTACATTTTGTCAAGTCGAGTCTAAAGTCATCAAATTCATGACTCGAGTCTGACTCGAGTCCAAGTCATGTGACTCGAGTCCACACCTCTGGTATATACAGTCGTGGTCCAAAGTTGACATACTCTCGTCAAAGGTCTGAAAACCCGCAATAAAGTGTCTCCTAGAGCAGTGGTCCCCAACCTTTTTGTAGCTGCGGACGGGGGGGGGGGGGGGGGGGGGGGGGGGGTATATATAATATATATATAATATATATTATATATATAATGTATATATTGTGTTTTTTATGGTGATTTCATAACATTTTTTTTTTTTTTTTTTAATTTCTTGTGGGCCCGGTACCAAAAAAATAAAAAAAATATTTTTTTATTTTTTTGTCCCAATTAAAAAGAATGTTCTGAAGGTGGAACGATCCAAAACGGTTGAAAAATGTGGACTGTGCAAACTTTCCGGGAAAAGGTAAAATAGGGCTTTGGTAAATCAGGAATTCTGGGAATTCCTGGAATTGTTTTGACCTGGGTAGTTTGATTGTCTGAGGTGAGTGGAATGTGTGGATGGTGGAATGGTTCGAATCGGGTAAAAATGGCGCAAAATTTTTGGGCATTGTAGAACTATAAAAACGTTCATTTATTGAAATGGGAAATTCTGAGAAATTTGGAAATGTTTGAAAATATAGGTAATGCAACAATTGTCCGAGATTGTATGAACGGTTGAAAAATGTTGACTTAGTAACAGTTTGAATAGAAAATGGATATTTCGGAATTTCGGGAAAACCGGGAATTTATACAAAAATAAAAATGGTAGTTTTTTTTGGTCCAAATTAAGAAAAATGTTTTGAAGGTGGAACGCTCCAAAACGGTTGAAAAATGTGGACTGTGCAAACTTTCCAGGAAAAGGTAAAATAGGGCTTTGGAAAACCAGGAATTCTGGGAATTCCTGGAATTGTTTTGACCTTGGTAGTTTGATTGTCCAAGGTGAGTGGAATGTGTGGATGGTGGAATGGTGCGGATCGGGTAAAAATGGTGCAAATTTTTTGGGCATTGTAGAACTATTATAACGTCCATTTATTGATACAGGAATTTCTGAGATATTTGGAAATGTTTGAAAATATAGGTAATGCAACAATTGTCCGAGATTGTATGAATGGGTTGCTTTTGGAATTTTTCAAAACGGTTGAAAAATGTTGACTAAGTAACAGTTTGAATAGAAAATGGATATTTCGGAATTTTGGGAAAACCGGGAATTTATACAAAAATAAAAACTGTATTTTTTTGTCCCAATTAAGAAGAATGTTCTGAAGGTGGAACGATCCAAAACGGTTGAAAAATGTGGACGGTGCAAACTTTCCGGGAAAGGGTAAAATAGGGCTTCGGAAAACCAGGACTTAAGATGTGGACTCGTCAGACCACAGAACACTTTTCCACATCAGTCCATCTTAGATGAGCTCGGGGCCCAGCGAAGCATTTCTGGGTGTTGTTGATAAATGTCTTTCACTTTGCATAGTACAGTTTTAACTTGCACTTACAGACTTAGCGACCAACTGTAGTTACTGACGGTGGTTTTATGAAGTGTTCCCGAGCCCATGTGGTGATATCCTTTACACGCTGATTTCGCTTTTTGATGCGAATGTCCATCCATTCACATACATATTCACTGTCATGTACACGTCATATAGACATTGTCCATCCGTTCACATACATATTCACTGTCATGTACACGTCATATAGACATTGTCCATCCATTCACATACATATTCACTGTCATGTACACTTCATATAGACATTGTCCATCCGTTCACATACATATTCACTGTCATGTACACGTCATATAGACATTGTCCATCCGTTCACATACATATTCACTGTCATGTACACGTCATATAGACATTGTCCAATCCATTCACATACATACTCACTGTCATGCACACATAATATATAGTATTTTGGTATATAATATTATATGTGTAGAATGAATATGTGTAAATAGATATTTTTTGGTGTATAATCTTATGTGTAAAAGTTTGTAAATTCACTCAATAATAATAATCCATCAATTTTCTACCGCTTGTCCCTTTTGATAATAATAATACTAAATAGATCGTTTTTTAGTGTATAATAAATGGATGTTTTTTTGTGTGTAAAATCTTATATGTGAGACTGTTTGGAC
>NC_084745.1:3240768-3253268 GCF_033978785.1 Entelurus aequoreus
GATTGTCACACATTAACACGACATCATGGTTGTGTCACACATGAATATAACATCATGATTGTGTCAAATATGAACATGACTTCATGATTGTGACACATGAACACGACTTCATGATTATGCCACATAAGAACATTCATGATTGTGTCACACATTAACACGACTTCATGATTGTGTCACACATGAACACGACTTCATGATTGTGTCACACATGAACATGACTTCATGATTGTGTCACACATGAACACGACGTCATGATTGTCACACATGAACACGACGTCATGATTGTGTCACACATGAATATTACTTCATGATTGTGGCACATATGAACATGACTTCATGATTATGTCACGCATGAACACAACTTCATGATTGTGTCACACATGAACACGACTTCATGATTGTGTCACATATGAACACGACTTCATGATTGTGTCACACATGAACATTACTTCATGATTGTGTCACATATGAACATTACTTCATGATTGTGTCAAACATGAACACGACTTCATGATTGTGTCACAAATAAACACGACTTCATGTTTGTGTCACACATGAACATGACTTCTTGATTGTGTCACATATGAACATTCATGATTGTGTGACACATGATCATGACTTCCTGATTGTCACACATGAACATGACTTCATGATTGTGTCACATATGAACATTCATGATTGTGTCACACATGAACACAACTTCATGATTGTGTCACACATGAACATGACTTCATGATTGTGTCACATATGAACATTCATGATTGTGTCACACATGAATATGACTTTATGATTGTGTCACACATGAACACGACTTCATGATTGTGTCACACATGAACACGACTTCCAAAGTCTCTCCCCGGATCAAACATGACTGCTCATGAACGCCGTGTTTGTGTTGGAGTCCACGCGGCCAGGTTGAACCTGTGATGTACAATCAGACAGAACAGAAGGAGACAGCCAGGTTCCGTCCTTCAGGGTCCATCCTTCAGGTTTCATCCTTCAGGTTCTGTCCTTCAGGTTCCATGCTTCAGGTTTCATCCTTCAGGTTCCATCCTTCAGGTTCCATGCTTCAGGTTTCATCCGTCAGGTTCCATCATTCAGGTTCCATCCTTCAGGTTCCATCGTTCAGGTTTCATGCTTCAGGTTCCATCCTTCAGGTTCCATCCTTCAGGTTTCATCCTTCAGGTTTCATCCTTCAGGTTTCATCCTTCAGGTTCTGTCCTTCAGGTTCCATGCTTCAGGTTTCATCCTTCAGGTTCCATCCTTCAGGTTCCATGCTTCAGGTTTCATCCGTCAGGTTCCATCATTCAGGTTCCATCCTTCAGGTTCCATCGTTCAGGTTTCATGCTTCAGGTTCCATCCTTCAGGTTCCATCCTTCAGGTTTCATCCTTCAGGTTTTATCCTGCAGGTTTCATCCTTCAGCTTTCATACTTCAGGTTTCATCCTTCAGATTCCATCCTTCAGGTTCCATCCGTCAGGTTCCATGCTTCAGGTTTCATCTTTCAGGTTCCATCCTTCAGGTTTCATCCTTCAGGTTCCATTCTTCAGGTTTCATCCTTCAGGTTCCATCCTTCAGGTTACATCCTTCAGGTGCCATACTTCAGGTTTCATCCTTCAGGTTCCATCCTTCAGGTTTCATCCTTCAGGTTCCATCCTTCAGGTTCCATGCTTCAGGTTCCATCCTTCAGGTTTCATCCTTCAGGTTTCATCCTTCAGGTTCCATCCTTCAGGTTTCATCCTTCAGGTTCCATCCTCCAGGTTTCATACTTCAGGTTTCTTCCTTCAGGTTTCATGCTTCAGGTTTCATCCTTCAGGTTCCATCCTTCAGATTCCATGCATCAGGTTCCATCCTTCAGGTTCCATGCTTCAGGTTCCATGCTTCAGGTTCCATCCTTCAGGTTTCATCCTTCAGGTTCCATCCTTCAGGTTTCATCCTTCAGGTTCCATCCTTCAGGTTCCATCCTTCAGGTTCCATGCTTCAGGTTCCATCCTTCAGGTTTCATCCTTCAGGTTCCATCCTTCAGGTTTCATCCTTCAGGTTCCATCCTTCAGGTTCCATCCTTCAGGTTCCATCCTTCAGGTGCCATCCTTCAGGTTCCATCTTTCAGGTTTCATCCTTCAGGATCTATCCTTCAGGTTTCATCCTTCAGGTTCCATCCTTCAGGTGCCATCCTTTAGGTGCTATCCTTCAGGTTCCATCCTTCAGGTTCCATCCTTCAGGTTTCATCCTTCAGGTTCCATCCTTCAGGTTTCATCCTTCAGGTTCCATCCTTCAGGTTCCATGCTTCAGGTTTCATCTTTCAGGTTTCATCCTTAAGGTTCCATCCTTCAGGTTTCATCCTTCAGGTTCCATCCTTCAGGTTCCATGCTTCAGGTTTCATCTTTCAGGTTTCATCCTTAAGGTTCCATCCTTCAGGTTTCATCCTTCAGGTTCCATCCTTCAGGTTTCATCCTTCAGGTTCCATGCTTCAGGTTCCATCCTTCAGGTGCCATCCTTCAGGTTGACCTCTGGGTGATTACCTGGCTGTAGCTGTCCAAACACATTGAGACATTACCTTGGTCAAGGTGTGTGTGTTTGTG
Organism: Entelurus aequoreus; assembly: GCF_033978785.1. Classification (NCBI taxonomy): domain Eukaryota; kingdom Metazoa; phylum Chordata; class Actinopteri; order Syngnathiformes; family Syngnathidae; genus Entelurus; species Entelurus aequoreus. The sequence continues at coordinate 3,243,350 of NC_084745.1, forward strand.
TGTTCCCAACTTGGCCTCCCACAGCTGTCAGGACTGCTGCGTGCACAGCTGTTGGGCGAGGAAGGGCCCGGCCGAAGTAAAACAACCAAATTCTTATTGTTGGCCTCTCGTGGCCTGGGCGGGATGGCTGAAGGCCAGCAGCTGTGCAGTCATGCCTCTCATCCCACTTTATTCACAAGTCTGGCAGAGGCAGGTTTGTTTAGCAGAGCTCAGGGAAAACATGGACTAGAATGGCAGGGTGACATCAACTATATTTGGGAGAACTTTGTTGGTGTTGGACTACGGATTGAGCTTCTTGTGTGTGAGGCAAAACCCAAGGGAGAAAATAGAAAACTGGAAGCCAGAATGACCAGTGACCAATTACCAAAGCTCGGGTAATGGCATAGTTTTTGTTATTGTACATTACAAGCTGTGACTGGTAAACCCTCATATAGTTCACACATCAACTTGATTTCAGCACCGTGGTGGTTTTAAATTTAGTTTCAGTCTTTTGACTGAAATGTGTTTCAGTCTTATGAATTAGGTTAGTTTTAGTGGACTACATTCCTTAACATTTCTAGTCCACTAAAATGATACTAAATTTCGTCGACTACAATATAACATATAGCAAACAACGCATCTTTGACGTTGACCTATGAAGGTTCTCATTCATCAGGTCTTTGTAGTCTCAGGACAGTCAATCGTCACAACTGGACTGTTTGGTTTGACTTAAAAAGATGTTTGGTCTCTCATCTGAGTAGACTAAATCAGTCCATGATCATAGACTTAGATTGGTTACATCTAGTCTTAGACTTAGATTGGTCACATCTAGTCTTAGACTTAGATTGGTCACATCTAGTCTTGGACTTAGATTGGTCACATCTAGTCTTAGACTTAGATTGGTCACATCTAGTCTTAGACTTAGATTGGTCACATCTAGTCTTAGACTTAGATTGGTCACATCTAGTCTTAGACTTATATTGGTCACATCTAGTCTTAGACTTAGATTGGTCACATCTAGTCTTAGACTTAGATTGGTCACATTTAGTCTTACACTCGGATTGGTCACATTTAGTCTTAGACTTAGATTGGTCACATCTAGTCTTAGACTCAGATTGGTCACATTTAGTCTTACACTTGGATTGGTCACATTTAGTCTTAGACTTAGATTGGTCACATTTAGTCTTACACTTGGATTGGTCACATTTAGTCTTAGACTCAGATTGGTCACATTTAGTCTTACACTTGGATTGGTCACATCTAGTCTTAGACTTAGATTGGTCACATCTAGTCTTTGATTGGTCACATCTAGTCTTAGACTTAGATTGGTCACATCTAGTCTTCAACTTAGATTGGTCAGATCTAGTCTTGGTCTTAGATTGGTCACATCTAGACTTAGACTTAGATTGGTCACATCTAGTCTTTGATTGGTCACATCTAGTCTTTGACTTAGATTGGTCACATCTAGTCTTTGACTGGTCACATCTAGTCTTAGACTTAGATTGGTCACATCTAGTCTTTGATTGGTCACATCTAGTCTTAGACTTAGATTGGTCACATTTAGTCTTAGACTTGGATTGGTCACATTTAATCTTAGACTTATATTGGTCACATCTAGTCTTAGACTTAGATTGGTCACATTTAGTCTTAGACTTGGATTGGTCACATTTAATCTTAGACTTAGATTGGTCACATTTAGTCTTACACTTGGATTGGTCACATCTAGTCTTAGACTTAGATTGGTCACATCTAGTCTTTGATTGGTCACATCTAGTCTTAGACTTAGATTGGTCACATGTAGTCTTCAACTTAGATTGGTCAGATCTAGTCTTGGTCTTAGATTGGTCACATGTAGTCTTAGACTTAGATTGGTCAGATCTAGTCTTTGATTGGTCACATCTAGTCTTTGACTTAGATTGGTCACATCTAGTCTTTGACTGGTCACATCTAGTCTTAGACTTAGATTGGTCACATCTAGTCTTTGATTGGTCACATCTAGTCTTAGACTTAGATTGGTCACATCTTTCGGGGACGGCGTGGCGCGGTTGGGAGTGTGGCCGTGCCAGCAACCTGAAGGTTCCTGGTTCAATCCCCATCCACCAACCTAGTCACGCCCGTTGTGTCTTGAGCAAGACACTTCACCCTTGCTCCTGATGGGTCGTGGTTAGGGCCTTGCATGGCAAGTGTGTGAATGTAGTTTTTAACAGCGTTACTCGCAACACTGCTAATAGTTTTGGTTTCAGTCGTACTGTAACTGTACAGTTTTTGGTCCTGGATTGATATGTAGTCTTCACTGATGGCCCACGTGGACTACGACCTATCTCTCTCTCTCTCTCTCTCTCTCTCTTCCACGACTCCCAGCAGCATCTCGCTGACAGGATTACGTCTGACATGTTACAGGAAGTGGCGCTCTGCGGCAGACAAACATTCCTGGCGGCGGCACCTCCTCAGGCACTCGGTACAAGTTCCTGCAATATGTCTGGAATTAATCCGCGCACAGAGCGGAGCATTAAGGGTGTTATCATTGGGGATGTCACACAGGACCACGCTTGATTAGTGATAAGGAATTAGCCCGCTTTGTCAAGTGGGGACAGGCGAGCGTTGATTCACGCCTCGGGCCACACCATTTGACTCCACCAGTGGTGTACGATGAAGGACTCGCCATACATCACATGGGCTCAGCCTGATTCCTGGAAACGGTGATTGAAGCAGAGGGCGAATTCATGTTACACAAAACTGGAGAGGAAGCCTCGGGTCGGTAATACCAGACAAAAGTCGCTCCTTGTATCCCATTTCCTGTACACTCCGCTAGAACACGCCGAGGGGGCTCCCTATCGCCGCTTCCCAAGTCGACTTGTCGGAACCTGTCCGGCCCCTGCCCTACGTGCTCAGACTCCGCGGCGATGCAGACAGGACTCACGCTTCGCCTGCCATTCATCAGTTTTTTGTGTGAAGTCAAGGCGCAGTAAAATCAAAGACGTGGAAAAAAAGTTCAGAGCGCCTTTGAAAAAAACCCCAAAACACGTCGTCACTGGCAGGGTTTTTTATTTGTATTTGATTTGTGGTGGAGTCTCTAATTGGAGCATTTATCAGATTCACATGAAATGATCCCAATGGCTCGTTTTCTGACTCCGTCTTCCAGACTCGCACTGACAACCTCTACTTACGGTTTTTGGGAGGAATGCCAGCTCGGAGGTGCGAGCACAGTGCTGCGTGGCATCAAACTCAGAACATGAATGTGCAGTCAGTCACTTGTCTCATGTGTTCACAACAGATCCCTGGACCTGCTCCTGAGGGTCTGACCTCCAGTCATGGGCAAGCTACTTGGAACATGTAGCAAGCTAAGCTACAAGTTACTCTCCATTAAATGTAGGTTACTGTCCATTAAATGTAGCTTAGCTACAAGTTACTATCCATTAAATGTAGCTAAGCTACAAGTTACTCTCCATTAAATGTAGCTAAGCTACAAGTTACTATCCATTAAATGTAGCTAAACTACAAGTTACTGTCCATTAAATGTAGCTAAGCTACAAGTTACTATCCATTAAATGTAGCTAAACTACACGTTATTCTCCATTAAATGTAGCTAAGCTACAGGTTACTCTCCAGTAAAAGTAGCTAAACTACAAGTTACTGTCCATTAAATGTAGCTAAGCTACAAGTTACTCTCCATTAAATGTAGGTTACTGTCCATTAAATGTAGCTAAGCTACAAGTTACTCTCCATTAAATGTAGCTAAACTACAAGTTACTCTCCATTAAATGTAGCTAAGCTACAAGTTACTCTCCATTAAATGTAGGTTACTGTCCATTAAATGTAGCTAAGCTACAAGTTACTCTCCATTAAATGTAGGTTACTGTCCATTAAATGTAGCTTAGCTACAAGTTGCTATCCATTAAATGTAGCTAAACTACAAGTTACTCTCCATTAAATGTAGCTAAACTACAAGTTACTCTCCATTAAATGTAGCTAAGCTACAAGTTACTCTCCAGTAAAAGTAGCTAAACTACAAGTTACTGTCCATTAAATGTAACTAAACTACAAGTTTTGCTTTATTAAATATAGCTAAGCTACAAGTTACTCTCCATTAAATGTAGCTAAGCTACAAGTTACTTTCCATTTAATATAGCTAAGCTACAAGTTACTCCCCATTAAATGTAGCTTAGCTACAAGTTGCTCTCCATTACATGTAGCTAAGCTACAGGTTACTCTCCATTAAATATAACTAAGCTACAAGTTACTCTCCAATAAATGTAGCTAAGCTACAAGTTACTCTCTATTAAATGTAACTAAGCTACAGGTTACTCTCCATTAAATGTAACTACACTACAAGTTACTCTCCATTAAATGTAACTAAGCTACAAGATACTCTCCAATAAATGTGGCAAAGCTACAAGTTACTCTCCATTAAATGTAGCTAAGCTACAAGTTACTCTCCATTAAATGTAACTAAACTACAAGTTACTCTCCATTAAATGTAGCTAAGCTACAGGTTACTCTTCATTAAATGTTACTAAGCTACAAGTTATTGTCCATTAAATGTAACTAAACTACAAGTTACTGTCCATTAAATGTAACTAAACTACAAGTTACTCTCCATTAAATGTAGCTAAGCTACAAGTTACTCTCCAATAAATGTAGCTAAGCTACAAGTTACTCTCCATTAAAAAAAATAATTAAAAAAAATAAAAAATAAATAAATAAATAAATTAAAAAAAAAAAAAAATTAAAAAAAAAAAATATATATATATATATATATATATATATATATATATATATATTTAATTTTTTTTTTATATATATATATATATATATATATATATATAGTCGAGGTTTCTGTGGTTTATCTGTGATACAGTGCTCAATACCGTAATATACGTTAGGTCAGGAAAAAACACAGAGGCTATTTCATCCCTACAAGCCTGTTTCGCAGGTTTCTCTGCTCTTCTAAAATCCCCTGATAGCAGTGAAACTTGGCTTGTATATAAATATAACCCACAAATGTCCACTGCAGAGGACTTAGGAGGATATAAGAAAGGAGATACCACCCAACTGTTGCCTCCACAATGTCTGTTATTCCTGGCAGCAACTAGATTGTGGTTATGGTCCATACCACCAGGCTCCGCCCCCAAAGTGTGTGTGTCCTACACCACGCAGACTAAAATTACACCTGGGTTTGTTTGAACAGCCATCTTTATGTGCTCCTTTCCACAACAGCTCATTTTCTCCTAAATATACCCCAGAACACCACCACATCATCTTGACTGAGTCCAGCAGAACACTGTCCAACCACTTGGACTTTGGGACAAGGATCACGGAACACTAAATACTGGGTATTAACTAGCAACATGGTTTACTATATTATTATTATTATATTACTTCCTATGTTATTATATATTATAATATTAACTAGCAACATGGTTTACTATATTATTATTATTATATTACTTCCTATGTTATTATATATTATAATATTAACTAGCAACTTGGTTTACTATATTATTATTATTATATTACTTCCTATATTATTACATATTATGATATTAGCTAGCAACATGGTTTACTATATTATATTATTATATTACTTCATATATTATTATATATTATGATATTGGCTAGCAACATGGTTTACTATATTATATTATTATTATTATTATTATTATTATTATTATTATTATATTAGTTCCTATGTTATTATATATTATAATATTAACTAGCAAAATGGTTTCCTATATTATTATTATTATATTAGTTCCTATGTTATTATATATTATGATATTAACTAGCACAATGGTTTCCTATATTATTAGTATTATATTAGTTCCTATGTTATTATATATTATATTAGCTAGCAACATGGTTTACTATATTATTATTATTATGTTACTTCATATATTATTATAAATTGTGATATTGGCTAGCAACATGGTTTACTATATATTATTATTATTATTATTATTATATTAGTTCCTATGTTATTATATATTATAATATTAACTAGCAAAATGGTTTAATATATTATTATTATTATTATATTAGTTCCTATGTTATTATATATTATGATATTAACTAGCAACATGGTTTACTATATTATTATTATTATATTATTTCCTATATTATTATTAATTATGATATTAGCTGGCAACATGGTTTCCTATATTATTATTATTATATTATTTCCTATATTATTATATATTATGATATTAGCTGGCAACATGGTTTCCTATATTATTAGTATTATATTAGTTCCTATATTATTATATATTATGATATTAGCTTGCAACATAGTTTCCTGTATTATTACTATTATTATTATATTAGTTCCTATATTATCATATATTATGATATTACCTAGCAACATGGTTTCCTGTATTATTATTATTATTATTATTATATTAGTTCCTATATTATTATATTTTATGATATTAGCTAACAACATGGTATCCTATATTATAGTATTATTATTATATTATTTCCTATATTATTACATATTATGATATTAGCTAGAAACATGGTTTCCTATATTATTATATAATTATTATTATTATTATTATTATTATTATTATTATTATTATTATTATTATTATTATTATTATTATTATATTAGGTCCTATATTATTATATATTATGATATTAGCTACAGTAGCAACATGGTTTCTAATATCATTATTATTACTATATTATTTCCTATATTATTATATTAGCTAGCAACATGGTTTCCTATATTATTATATTAGTTCCTATATTATTATATATTATGATATTAGCTACAGTAGCAACATGGTTTCCAATATCATTATTATTATTATATTATTTCCTATATTATTATATTAGCTAGCAACATGGTTTCCTATATTATTATATTATTATTATCATATTATTATATATGATGATATTAACTAGCAACATAGTTTCCTCTATTATGATATTATTATTATATTATTTCCTATATTAATATATGATTATATTAACTAGCAACATGGTTTTCCTATATTATATTATTATTATTATTATCATATTATTAGATATTATCATATTAGCGAGCAACATGGTTTCCTATGTTATTATATTATTATTATCATATTATTATATATTATGATATTAGTTAGCAACATGGTTTTTTATATTATTACATTATTATTATAATATTATTATATATTATGATATTAGCTAGTAACACAGTTTCCTATATTATATTATTATTATTATATTAGTTCCTATATTATTATATATTATGATATTAGCCAGCAACATGGTTTCCTGTTCTTGCCAAGGAGCACAAGTAGGGACGTTTATCATTGGCTTGTTCCACCTGTCACTCAAAAAGGTATGTCCGGTCCGCTCCGTTGCTTCATGTCTGCAAAAATAATGTTTATTGATTGACATGGGGTCTGATGTAAAGTCCAACGTCACATGACAACACTCAGATGTCCACCCAGCACATTGTGTGCATGCACCAACTGGGCTGAGGAGAACCAAAGAACCCGCGCTAAATAACCGTCCCCCACGTGGAGAACAATCCATTCCAAACAACGGCCCGCTGCCGTCTCCAGCGTGCGCCCTCAGCGTCTGTCATCAGACGTCTACATTGTCTCGCAACAATTGGCACTAATTTGCCATCTGCTTGGGGGAGCGGGAAGGGAAGCATTGTGCTGTCATCAATGGTGTGTCCACTTAGGGAGCCATGGCTGGACGCTGCAGAGACAAACCCCATCATCAATGGTGCGTCCACTTAGGGAGCCATGGCTGGACTCTGCAGAGACAGACCCCATCATCAATGGTGTGTCCACTTAGGGAGCCATGGCTGGACTCTGCAGAGACAAACCCCATCATCAATGGTGCGTCCACTTAGGGAGCCATGGCTGGACTCTGCAGAGACAGACCCCATCATCAATGGTGTGTCCACTTAGGGAGCCATGGCTGGACGCTGCAGAGACAAACCCCATCATCAATGGTGCGTCCACTTAGGGAGCCATGGCTGGACGCTGCAGAGACAGACCCCATCATCAATGGTGTGTCCACTTAGGGAGCCATGGCTGGACTCTGCAGAGACAGACCCCATCATCAATGGTGCGTCCACTTAGGCAGCCATGGCTGGACGCTGCAGAGACAGACCCCATCATCAATGGTGTGTCCACTTAGGGAGCCATGGCTGGACGCTGCAGAGACAGACCCCATCATCAATGGTGTGTCCACTTAGGGAGCCATGGCTGGACTCTGCAGAGACAGACCCCATCATCAATGGTGTGTCCACTTAGGGAGCCATGGCTGGACGCTGCAAAGACAGACCCCATCATCAATGGTGCGTCCACTTAGGGAGCCATGGCTGGACTCTGCAGAGACAGACCCCATCATCAATGGTGCGTCCACTTAGGGAGCCATGGCTGGACTCTGCAGAGACAGACCCCATCATCAATGGTGCGTCCACTTAGGGAGCCATGGCTGGACTCTGCAGAGACAAACCCCATCATCAATGGTGCGTCCACTTAGGGAGCCATGGCTGGACTCTGCAGAGACAGACCCCATCATCAATGGTGCGTCCACTTAGGGAGCCATGGCTGGACGCTGCAGAGACAGACCCCATCATCAATGGTGCGTCCACTTAGGGAGCCATGGCTGGACGCTGCAGAGACAGACCCCATCATCAATGGTGCGTCCACTTAGGGAGCCATGGCTGGACGCTGCAGAGACAGACCCCATCATCAATGGTGCGTCCACTTAGGGAGCCATGGCTGGACTCTGCAGAGACAAACCCCATCATCAATGGTGCGTCCACTTAGGGAGCCATGGCTGGACGCTGCAGAGACAGACCCCATCATCAATGGTGCGTCCACTTAGGGAGCCATGGCTGGACGCTGCAGAGACAGACCCCATCATCAATGGTGCGTCCACTTAGGGAGCCATGGCTGGACGCTGCAGAGACAGACCCCATCATCAATGGTGCGTCCACTTAGGGAGCCATGGCTGGACGCTGCAGAGACAGACCCCATCATCAATGGTGCGTCCACTTAGGGAGCCATGGCTGGACGCTGCAGAGACAGACCCCATCATCAATGGTGCGTCCACTTAGGGAGCCATGGCTGGACGCTGCAGAGACAGACCCCATCATCAATGGTGCGTCCACTTAGGGAGCCATGGCTGGACGCTGCAGAGACAGACCCCATCATCAATGGTGCGTCCACTTAGGGAGCCATGGCTGGACTCTGCAGAGACAGACCCCATCATCAATGGTGCGTCCACTTAGGGAGCCATGGCTGGACTCTGCAGAGACAGACCCCATCAGCAATGGTGCGTCCACTTAAAGAACCATGGCTGGACTCTGCAGAGACAGACCCCATCATCAATGGTGCGTCCACTTAGGGAGCCATGGCTGGACTCTGCAGAGACAGACCCCATCAGCAATGGTGCGTCCACTTAGGGAGCCATGGCTGGACTCTGCAGAGACAAACCCCATCATCAATGGTGTGTCCACTTAGGGAGCCATGGCTGGACTCTGCAGAGACAGACCCCATCATCAATGGTGCGTCCACTTAGGGAGCCATGGCTGGACTCTGCAGAGACAAACCCCATCATCAATGGTGCGTCCACTTAGGGAGCCATGGCTGGACTCTGCAGAGACAGACCCCATCATCAATGGTGCGTCCACTTAGGGAGCCATGGCTGGACGCTGCAGAGACAGACCCCATCATCAATGGTGCGTCCACTTAGGGAGCCATGGCTGGACGCTGCAGAGACAGACCCCATCATCAATGGTGCGTCCACTTAGGGAGCCATGGCTGGACGCTGCAGAGACAGACCCCATCATCAATGGTGCGTCCACTTAGGGAGCCATGGCTGGACGCTGCAGAGACAGACCCCATCATCAATGGTGCGTCCACTTAGGGAGCCATGGCTGGACGCTGCAGAGACAGACCCCATCATCAATGGTGCGTCCACTTAG
>NC_084745.1:3258268-3373268 GCF_033978785.1 Entelurus aequoreus
CAAATAATAATATAAATACATTTAATAAAGTCAAAATACAAATAAGGCAACAAGAGAAGTATCCCACACTTCTCTTTTGTAAAGTAAATTTGAAAAGCCGATTATGGGCATCTACCCTCTACAACAAAAACATGATTTTTTTTCTCCCTTTCTATCCCCTCCTGCTCCGGCCCGTCTGCACCAAATGATAATATAAATACATTTAATAAAGTCAAAATACAAATAAGGCAACAAGAGAAGTATCCCACACTTCACTTTTGTAAAGTAAATCTGAACAGCCAATATATGGGCATCTACCCTCTACATCAAAAATATGTTTTTTTTTTCTCTTTCTATCCCATCCTGCTCCGGCCCGGCCGCACCAAATAATAATATAAATACATTTAATAAAGTCAAAATACAAATAAGGCAACAAGAGAAGTATCCCACACTTCACTTTTGTAAAGTAAATCCGAACAGCCGATTATGGGCATCTACCCTCTACATCAAAAATATGATTTGCCTGAGAAGCTGGACAGGACAAAAAAAAAAAAAAAAAAAAAAAAAAAAAATTTAATAAATAAATAAATAATAATAATAATAATTAATAATAATAATAATACCGCCCCCCCCCAAAAAAAAAAAAAAAGAAAACAAAAAAGTGGCACTCTGAAGTCAGCCATTACTGCGATGTGGCCCTCAATGAAAATGAGTTTGAGAGTGAAGCATCATGGGTAGGGATGTCCGATAATGGCTTTTTGCCGATATCCGATATGCTGATATTGTCCAACTCTTTAATTACAGATACCGATATCAACCGATATATACAGTCGTGGAATTAACACATTATTATGCCTAATTTGGACAACCAGGTATGGTGAAGATAAGGTACTTTTTAAAAAAATGAATCAAATAAAATAAGATAAATAAATTAAAAACATTTTCTTGAATAAAAAAGAAAGTAAAACAATATAAAAACAGTTACATAGAAACTAGTAATTAATGAAAATGAGTAAAATTAACTGTTAAAGGTTAGTACTATTAGTGGAGCAGCAGCACGCACAATCATGTGTGCTTACGGACTGTATCCCTTGCAGACTGTATTGATATATATTGATATATAATGTAGGAACCAGAATATTGATAACAGAAAGAAATGGGGGGAGGGAGGTTTTTTGGATTGGTGCACTAATTGTAAGTGTATCTTGTGTTTTTTATGTTGATTTAATAAAAAAATTAAAAAATTAAAAAAACAAAAAAAACAAAAAAAAAACGATACAGATAATAAAAAAAACGATACCGATAATTTCCGATATTACATTTTAACGCATTTATCGGCCGATAATATCGGACATCCCTAATGATAATAATAATACCCCCCCCCCCCGCCCCAGAAAAAAACAAAAAAAACAAAAAAAACAAAAGTGGCACTCTGAAAGCAGCCATTACTGCGACGTGGCCCTCAATGAAAATGAGTTTGAGAGTGAAGCATCATGGGTAATGTAGTCCCAATACTTGTTGTTCATTTAGCAGTATGTTTATAGTTCGGATGTGTATGTCATTAGATGCGAGCACGAGCAAAATAAATATCCCATTTTCTGCATTTTAGTCAAAGGATTTGTGTCAAACACAGGCTGGTTTCCATGGAGACGTACGTGACGGCGACGTCATCGTGCTGACCGACTAACAAAAGCCTCACCGCTTCATTTTTTGTCTTTCTGCGTAAGCCTCCCCGCCCCCCGTGCACCTCTCCATCTTCTATGGACACCCACCCTCGCACCTCCAGCCTCTTCAGCACCATCCACCTCGCAGCTGGGGCCGGAGAGGACTTTGTGTCTGCAAATCAATGGCCCGACTAACCTCCGAGTATCATGGATGTAAAGTGTGTGTGTGTGTGTGTGTGTGTGTGTGTGTGTGTGTGTGTGTGTGTGTGTGTGTGTGTGTGTGTGTGTGTGTGGGACGAGGACCCTGGGGTGCTGACTGGTCCGTCTAATGCATTATTGAGGAGCACATCTCAGCCATCATTGCAGAAATCGTCCTCAAAGATGTCGCAGCCTCCATTAGACAACATCCTTTTTTTGGGGGGGGGCAATAAAATAGGGATTAAAATCATGAATCCATGCGACATTCGACGATTTGTAGTCTTTTTGTAGGCAAATTGTTGAAAAACAACATTTACCAACCAAGATATTGCAAGGAATTTAGGGATTTCACCATCTACGTGCCGTAATATCATCAAAATGTTGAGAGAATCTGGAGAAATCACTGCACGTAAGTGAAGATATCACGCACCTCGGATCCCTCAGGCGGTGCTGCGTCAAAAAGCCACGTCGGTGTGTAAAGGATATCACCACGTGGGCTCAGGAACACTTCAGAAAACCACTGTCAGTAGCTACGGTTGGTCGCTACGCCTGTAAGTGCAAGTTAAAACTCTACTATGCAAAGCCAAAGCCATTTATCAACAACACCCAGAAACGCTGCCGGCTTCGTTGGGCCCGAGCTCATCTAGGATGGACTGATGCAAAGTGGAAAAGTGTTCTGTGGTCGTACGAGTCCACATTTTAAAGTAATTTTGATAGTAGGCTAATATAGCTAATATAAACACTTACATCATGTGTTGTCTTCATTATAACACTTATATAAGACTTTTAAAGTCATTTTGATAGTAGGCTAATATAGACACTTACATCATGTGTTGTCTTCATTATAACACTTATATAAGACTTTTAGAGTCATTTTGATAGTAGGCTAATATAGACACTTACATCATGTGTTGTCTTCATTATAACACTTATATAATACTTTTAAAGTCATTTTGATAGTAGGCTAATATAGCTAATATAGATACTTACACCATGTGTTGTCTACATTATAACACTTATAAAAGACTTTTAAAGTCGTGTTGATAGTTGGCTAATATAGACACTTACATCATGTGTTGTCTTCATTATAACACTTATATAATACTTTTAAAGTCATTTTGATAGTAGGCTAATATAGCTAATATAGACACTTACATCATGTGTTGTCTTCATTATAACACTTATATAAAACTTTTAAAGTCATTTTGATAGTAGGCTAATATAGACACTTACATCATGTGTTGTCTTCATTATAACACTTATATAAGACTTTTAAAGCCATTTTGATAGTAGGCTAATATAGCTAATATAGACACTTACATCATGTGTTGTCTTCATTATAACACTTATATAAGACTTTTAAAGTCATTTTGATAGTAGGCTAATATAGACACTTACATCATGTGTTGTCTTCATTATAACACTTATATAAGACTTTTAAAGTCATTTTGATAGTAGGCTAATATAGCTAATATAGACACTTACATCATGTGTTGTCTACATTAAAACACTTATATAAGACTTTTAAAGTCATTTTGATAGTAGGCTAATATAGCTAATATAGACACTTACATCATGTGTTGTCTTCATTATAACACTTATATAAGACTTTTAAAGTCATTTTGATAGTAGGCTAATATAGCTAATATAGACACTTACATCATGTGTTGTCTACATTATAACACTTATATACGACTTTTTAAGTCATATTGATAGTAGGCTAATATAGCTAATATAGACACTTACATCATGTGTTGTCTTCATTATAACACTTATATATGACTTTTAAAGTCATTTTGATAGTAGGCTAATATAATTAATTGGTATTAATTGGTATTGGTATTCATTTTAATGAGAAAAGTGAATTTAGGATTCAAGTGTTTTGAGTTCAAAGCGTCTGGTGAGATGAGGTACTGCGTCTAATAAGTAAGACCGTAATAGTCCGCTCTAAGCTAACATGTGACAACAGTCCTTGGTGTAGTTTCTTCTTTCGGCAACCATTTGGACTAAAATAGGTGGAACATCCCAGAAGTGGGCCAGGGTTTATTCCCACTGAGTCCTGAGTCACAAGCCTCCACACCAGCGAGCGGCATGCGCTCACCACCGCTATGGCAGTCTGCCCGGGCGGGATCAGTCTGTCGGCCCTCCAACAATCCTAATTGTTAAATAAATAAACGGACAGGTTTAGAACATGACAGGGTGGACAAAAAGCCCGGAAAACCGCAGATGGTAATCATAATCATAGCGCCGTGCTCGGAGAGTATTTCCTGTCAAACAATGCTCCCAGTCAGCCGGAGACCAGTTGAGTCCTCATCCTCCTCACTCAGGTGTCAAACCCAATTAGCCGGAGAGTCAAGTGAAGCAAGATGCATCTGGAGCAACTGCCACCTCACCACCGCGTCTTCATATTTGTCTGAATGGAGTCACCGGAGTGTGAGAGCATCTCTTCTTCCCGTGCAGGCAGATGCAAGTATCTCCACTTTTCTTTTGTTACACACCAACACACACGCACGCGCATACTGAGGACCTACTGGAGCAGTTGTTACACACCAACACGCACGTACACGCATACTGAGGACCTAATGGAGCAGTTGTTACACACCAACACGCACGCACACGCATACTGAGGACCTACTGGAGCAGTTGTTACACACCAACACACTAGCACACGCAAACTGGGGACCTACTGGATCAGTTGTTACACACCAACACGCACGCACACGCAAACTGAGGACCTAATGGAGCAGTTGTTACACACCAACACGCACGCACACGCAAACTGAGGACCTACTGGAGCAGTTGTTACACACCAACACGCACGCAGGCGCAAACTGAGGACCTACTGGAGCAGTTGTTACACACCAACACGCACGCAGGCGCAAACTGAGGACCTACTGGAGCAGTTGTTACACACCAACACGCCCACACACGCATACTGAGGACCTACTGGAGCAGTTGTTACACACCAACACGCACGCACACGCATACTGAGGACCTACTGGAGCAGTTGTTACACACCAACACGCACGCACACGCATACTGAAGACCTACTGGAGCAGTTGTTACACACCAACACGCACGCACACGCAAACTGAGGACCTACTGGAGCAGTTGTTACACACCAACACGCACGCACACGCAAACTGAGGACCTAATGGAGCAGTTGTTACACACCAACACGCACGCACACACAAACTGAGGACCTAATGGAGCAGTTGTTACACACCAACACGCACGCACACGCATACTGAGGACCTACTGGAGCAGTTGTTACACACCAACACACACACACACGCAAACTGAGGACCTACTGGAGCAGTTGTTACACACCAACACGCACGCAGGCGCAAACTGAGGACCTACTGGAGCAGTTGTTACACACCAACACACACACACACGCAAACTGAGGACCTACTGGAGCAGTTGTTACACACCAACACGCATGCAGGCGCAAACTGAGGACCTACTGGAGCAGTTGTTACACACCAACACACACGCAGGCGCAAACTGAGGACCTACTGGAGCAGTTGTTACACACCAACACACACACACACGCAAACTGAGGACCTACTGGAGCAGTTGTTACACACCAACACGCACGCAGGCGCAAACTGAGGACCTACTGGAGCAGTTGTTACACACCAACACGCACGCACACGCATACTGAGGACCTAATGGAGCAGTTGTTACACACCAACACGCACGCACACGCATACTGAGGACCTACTGGAGCAGTTGTTACACACCAACACGCACGCACACGCATACTGAGGACCTAATGGAGCAGTTGTTACACACTAAACATGCACGTATACGCATACTGAGGACCTACTGGAGCAGTTGTTACACACCAACACGCACGCACACGCATACTGAGGACCTACTGGAGCAGTTGTTACACACCAACACACACACAACTATTTATGCTATTTATGCATAAATATTATTATGTAATACGTTCTGTCCTTGCTGTCTAATTAGTGCATCAAGTCTTTCCTCTCTCACAGCACAACACAAGTCATCCTGTCCTGGCTCCCAACACTGCAGGAACCAAGCACACAGTCCATGAGTTCCGCCCCGCAGCTGAACCCATGGTGACCTGACCAAGTGCCTGCTGGGTCAGGAGACCAGGGTGTTGTCCGGGATATGGATAGTCGTCCTTTTGCCCCGCTGACCCGCAACGGATTTTTGCGCAACGTTATTTACACAACATTGTGCTCACGCCCTTGCAAAGCCAAGAGATAAATTGCCAGGAATCTACGAGGAGTACTTCAGGAGGAAACGGCCATGACAGGATTGAACCGCAGGTGGTTTATGAGGAACAATATTTGGTTTCTATAAGTCAGAATGTGTGAAAACGAGGGTTTTATAAGGCCAATAAGGATCATCCATGAATGAAACTGGCCGATCAATCATGTATTACCTGTAAAACATTGTTTTATTCATAGTGGATGTTATTGACAGTAACAATATTCATACTAGTTCTTATTACATACAATTGTTTCAGCCAAAAAGTCAATTTTACACATGTGTGACACAATCATGAAGTAATGTTCATGTGTGACACAATCATGAAGTAATGTTCATGTGTGACACAATCATGAAGTAATGTTTGTATGTGACACAATCATGAAGTAATGTTCATGTGTGACACAATCATGAAGTAATGTTCATGTGTGACACAATCATGAAGTAATATTCATGTGTGACACAATCATGAAGTAATTTTCATGTGTGACACAATCATGAAGTAATGTTCATGTGTGACACAATCATGAAGTAATGTTCATACGTGACACAATCATGAAGTAATGTTCATACGTGACACAATCATGAAGTAATGTTTGTATGTGACACAATCATGAAGTAATGTTCATGTGTGACACAATCATAAAGTAATGTTCATGTGTGACACAATCATGAAGTAATATTCATGTGTGACACAATCATGAAGTAATGTTCATGTGTGACACAATCATAAAGTAATGTTCATGTGTGATATCATCATGAAGTAATGCTCATGTGTGACACAATCCTGAAGTAACGCGGCTGAGAGGCCTCGGATTGGTGGAATATTGACATTCTATAAATATTCCTCTTTACACTTGGCGGGAGATTTAGCACTTGCATTTAGATTTGGACTTGGATTTAAAAGATTTAGATATAAGATTTAGGTCATTTAGGTTTAGATTGAACATTTAACAGATGTTTTTCTTTTAAAATGTAGATGTAAGATTTAGGTTTAGACAACATTTAGATTTTATATTCATATTTAGCATTTACCATTTAGGCATAATATTTAGAGTCAATATTTATTTTAAACTTAAATGTGATGAAAATGAGCTAAAAGTGATAAAAGTGAGTTAAATGTGAGAGTCCTGAGGAACATTTGAAACTTTATTGAAAAACCAAACAATCCCATTCATCTGATTATGTGAATTACAACTCACTGAAGTATTTATTGAGATTGTTATTAGAGATGCGTTAAAATGTAATATCGGAAATTATCGGTATCGGTTTTTTTATTATCTGTATCGTTTTTTTAATTTTTATTTTATTTTATTTTTTTTATACTAAATCCACATAAAAAACACAAGATGCACTTACAATTAGTGCATCAACCCAAAAAAAACCTCTCTCCCCCCATTTACACTCATTCACACAAAAGGGTTGTTTCTTTCTGTTATTAATATTCTGCTTCCTACATTATATATCAATATATATCAATACAGTCTGCAAGGGATACAGTCCGTAAGCATTATATATCAATATATATCAATACAGTCTGCAAGGGATACAGTCCGTAAGCACACATGATTGTGCGTGCTGCTGGTCCACTAATAGTACTAACCTTTAACAGCTAATTTGACTCATTTTCATTAATTACTAGTTTCTATGTAACTGCTTTTGATATTGTTTTACTTTCTTTTTTATTCAAGAAAATGTTTTTAATTTATTTATCTTATTTTATTATTTAAAAAAAAAAAAGTACCTTATCTTCACCATACCTGGTTGTCCAAATTAGGCATAATAATGTGTTAATTTCACGACTGCATATATCGGTTGATATCGGTATCGGTTGATATCGGTATCGGTAATTAAAGAGTTGGACAATATCGGAATATCGGCAAAAAGCCATTATCGGACATCCCTAATTGTTATTATTTATGGATCTGAATTGTGTTCAAATTGTGAACAGGACGTGAAAAGTCCTGGAAAGAGGAAAGTCTGGGCTTCCTTGCTTAGGCTGCTGCCCCCGCGACCCGACCTCAAATGTGGTATGAAATGGAAAAGTGGTAGACTTAAACTCTGCTTCTTCCGTCTACTTTTCGGACAACGAGAAACTGGAAATATGTGACGTATCATTTTGTGTTGGAAATAACCTTCCAGCATTTGAGTGACACTTGGGTAAGAAGTGCGGTTTAGATTTGGACCATCACGGCGAGGACTTTGTCTCTTCCAGTGTGGCCGTGGTCATGTGACACACTTGTTCTGTATGTCAAATATTTGTTGTTCTTGCTAACGTACAATTAGTACTTGACCACGAATGTGCATCTGAGGTGACATAGTGTGCATACTTCTTGTGCAACATTTTGTCACCTAATACTGAGGTTTGACGCCCCAGAATGTGAAGTAAGAAGCTGGGTGAAAGAACGGGGTGTGTGCAACATTCCTGCGCACTTTAAAGATGTCCTGAATTCAAACACTAAGCAGGTCTGCAGAGGTCCAAACCCCAAAAAAAGGGGCCCGTTCAATCAATCTAGGGAGTGTAAATGTAAATAAAAGGTGCACGGCGGTCGCCTGGCTGGGTCGCCTCGGGGAAAGCGAGCGAGAAAAAGCGAGCAAAGCGTGACCTGAAGTGATTTGTACCTCTGGAGTCACTTCATTAGGAACCTCAGGGCGGCGTACAATGCAGCGTGTATTGGATTTGTTTACACTTGGCTTGGCCTCAAAGGCCGGCGCGACGGGTGGTGCAGGAGGGAGGGTCGAAGACGGCCATCGCGGCTCCGTTTGCAGACGGAGGGTGCGCTTCTTTTGAACGCAGACCTGAAGTCAGCTGGAACTATTTACTATTCTACATGCTCCTGGTGGGAAGACAGGCCACAAACTGATCTGGGATCAGAGAAAGACAGGAGTGTCCTGACTGGCAGACAGGACTTGACACTCTAAAGTGAGTCCAATAGTGCATTTAGGAAGAAATCACCAGCAGCTAATTTTCATGAAGTAATGTTCATATGTGACACAATCATGAAGTAGTGTTCCTATGTGACAAGCATGTCGTAATGTTCATATGTGACACAGTCATGAACTATTGTTCATATGTGACACGATCATGAAGTAATGTTCATATGTGACACGATCACGAAGTAATGTCCATATGTGACACAATCATGAAGTAATGTTCATATGTTATACTATCATAAAGTAATGTTCGTATGTGACACAATCATGAAGTAATGTTCTTATGTGATACAATCATAAAGTAATGTTCATATGTGACACAATCACGAAGTCATGTTCATATGTGACACAATCATGAAATAATGTTCATATGTGACACAATTATGAAGTAGTGTTCATATGTGATACAATCATAAAGTAATGTTCATATGTGACACAATCATGAAGTAATGTTCATATGTGATACAATCATAAAGTAATGTTCATATGTGACACAATCATGAAGTAATGTTCTTATGTGACACAATCATAAAGTAATGTTCATATGTGACACATTCATGAAGTAATGTTCATATGTGACACAATCATGAAGTAATGTTCATGTGAGACACAATCATGAAGTTATGTTCATATGTGACACAATCATGAAGTTATGTTCATGTGAGACACAATCATGAAGTTATGTTCATATGTGACACAATCATGAAGTTATGTTCATGTGAGACACAATCATGAAGTAATGTTCATATGTGACACAATCATGAAGTTATGTTCATGTGAGACACAATCATGAAGTAATGTTCATATGTGACACAATCATGAAGTTATGTTCATGTGAGACACAATCATGAAGTTATGTTCATATGTGACACAATCATGAAGTTATGTTCATGTGAGACACAATCATGAAGTTATGTTCATATGTGATACAATCACAATCTTCCTGAGGGTGTTTCAGTGTTATAACTTCACCTTTATCTTTAGTTTTTAGACCAAAATGCGTCCATTCTACTTTTTCTGTCTACACACTGTGTCTGCTTGTAGGTACTCTGTGTGCGTGCGCTGCCGAACATGCTCCTCTGCTCGTAAAACCAGCAATGTCACCACGTGACGACGCGCCGTCATGCACGTTTAAAAAAAAGGAGTGGGGGGGGGGGGGGGGGGTACTTTTTAGAGACGGTATAGTACCGAATATGATTAATTAGTATCGCGATACTATACTAGTACCGATGTACTATACTAGTACCGGTGTACTGTGCAACCCTAATTCCGTGTAACTGTCGCAGTGATTTTGAAAAGGTCATGAATTTCATGGCCAGATGAGTGGTGGTCCGCAGGGTCGCCACTAAACTCTCCGACAAAGTGAAGTCCGTGTTGTTGTCGCGCGGCTCACCAACGCAGCTGCGGGGCCGAAGGGAGCCG
Source organism: Entelurus aequoreus (assembly GCF_033978785.1). Classification (NCBI taxonomy): domain Eukaryota; kingdom Metazoa; phylum Chordata; class Actinopteri; order Syngnathiformes; family Syngnathidae; genus Entelurus; species Entelurus aequoreus. The sequence continues at coordinate 3,268,714 of NC_084745.1, forward strand.
GGGGGCCCCGGGCCGGCAGCATGAATGCATCAAGTAGATGTTAATTGGCGGGCCCCCGCTCTCTGCCACTAGTTGAACTCCTCCCCGGTTCCCGCTCGCTCCCCTCTTTTGGAGAACACATGCCACATTCCTGCCATCAGTTATCTACTAGCCCCGCTGGCCCCGCCCCCTCCCCTGCAACCTGTCCACTCCAGGAGGAGGCCTGTTTACACAGCGCTGACTGGGAACACCCTGCGCTGGCCTTGTGACCCCACCACCACCACCACCACCCCTTCCCCTCGTCCCACTCACATTACTGCACCGCCATTCTTTCCACAACCCCCCCACCCACCCCCTCTCTGGGTATTGTACCCTCAGAAACCTTCTGTGGCTCCCCAAAGTGTTTGCACGGGGAGGCAGCGCTCCTCTGCGGAAGCCCGGGCAGCCGGGATGTAAATCAGTCACGCTTTTTTTTTACAGGCTTTCCGTAAAAAAAAAATTAATAAAAAGCGGGGGTCCCCGGGGCCCGCACCGGGTCTCGGCGGTAGCTGGCCCACATTTGCAAATTATTGGCGGAAATAATGACTTTTGTTCTGCAAAGTTTCAACACTCAAGTTGCCTCAATTAATCCGGCGAAAACGTACATTGACTTAATTCCGGCTACTCATCAATTTCTATTGTTTTTCTTTTTTTTAATGTATTCTAAATGGTAAATAAATATCTAACAATGGAGGGTCCTCTCATTGTACTCTCTAAAAACATCCTGAAAAGTGACAACAGTACTCCATTTACATGTCGTGACCTGAAAAGTAATGTTCATATGTGACACAATCATGAAGTAATGTTCATGTGTGACACAATCATGAAGTAATGTTCTTATGTGACACAATCATGAAGTAATGTTCATGTGTGACACAATCATGAATTAATATTCATATGTGACACAATCATGAAGTAATGTTCATGTGTGACACAATCATGAAGTAATGTTCATAAGTGACACAATCATGAAGTAATGTTCATGTGTGACACAATCATGAAGTAATGTTCATATGTGACACAATCATGAATTAATGTTCATATGTGACACAATTATGAAGTAATTTTCTTATGTGACACAATCATGAAGTAATGTTCATGTGTCACACAATCATGAAGTAATGCTCACGTTTGACACAATCATGAAGTAATGTTCATACGTGACACAATCATGAAGTAATGTTCATATGTGACACAATCATGAAGTAATGTTCTTATGTGACAGTCATGAAAAATGTTAATGTGTGACACAATCATGAAGTAATGTTCATACGTGACACAATCATGAAGTAATGTTCATATGTGACACAATCATGAAGTAATGTTCATGTGTGACACAATCATGAAGTAATGTTCATTTGTGACACAATAATGAAGTAATGTTCATGTGTGACACAATCATGAAGTAATGTTCATGTGTGACACAATCATGAAGTAATGTTCATATGTGACACAATCATGAAGTAATGTTCATGTGTGACACAATCATGAAGTAATGTTCATGTGTGACACAATCATGAAGTAATGTTCATGTGTGACACAATCATGAATTAATGTTCATATGTGACACAATTATGAAGTAATTTTCTTATGTGACACAATCATGAAGTAATGTTCATGTGTGACACAATCATGAAGTAATGCTCACGTTTGACACAATCATGAAGTAATGTTCATACGTGACACAATCATGAAGTAATGATCATGTGTGACACAATCATGAAATAATATTCAAGTGTGACACAATCATGAAGTAATGTTCATATGTGACACAATCATGAAATAATGTTCTTATGTGACAGTCATGAAAAATGTTCATGTGTGACACAATCATGAAGTAATGTTCATATGTGACACAATCATGAAGTAATGATCATGTGTGACACAATCATGAAATAATGTTCAAGTGTGACACAATCATGAAGTAATGTTCATATGTGACACAATCATGAAGTAATGTTCTTATGTGACAGTCATGAAAAATGTTCATGTGTGACACAATCATGAAGTAATGTTCATAAGTGACACAATCATGACGTAATGTTCATATGTGACACAATCATGAAGTAATGTTCATATGTGACACAATCATGAAGTAATGTTCTTATGTGACAGTCATGAAAAATGTTCATGTGTGACACAATCATGAAGTAATGTTCATAAGTGACAAAACCATGAAATAATGTTCATATGTGACACAATCATGAAGTAATGTTGACTAAGATCCAGCGACTCTTTAATTTCTATTGTTTTTCTTTTTTTTAATGTATTCTAAATGGTAAATAAATATCTAACAATGGAGGGTCCTCTCATTGTACTCTCTAAAAACATCCTGAAAAGTGCCAACAATACTCCATGTACATGTCGTGACCTGAAAAGTAATGTTCATATGTGACACAATCATGAAGTAATGTTCATATGTGACACGATCATGAAATAATGTTCATGTGTGACACAATCATGAAGTAATGTTCATGTGTGACACAATCATGAAGTAATGTTCATGTGTGACACAATCATGAAGTAATGTTCATGTGTGACACAATCATGAAGTAATGTTCATGTGTGACACAATCTTGAAGTAATGTTCATATGTGACACAATCATGAAGTAATGTTCATATGTGACACAATCATGAAGCAATGTGATGTACAGTCGCGTTCAGAATACACTTGTAAATACGGACCTGCATCCGACCCGATACATTCTTGGTAGCAGCGTCATGTTGGTAGCACAATCCAAGATCATTTCTTCATGCTGTCTGCTATTTAACATCAACATAGCCATTAGAGACCTAATATTTGGATCACTTAAAACAAGTTATAAGGATCCACAGATCCTAGTGTGACGTCATAGGTCAACCAGAAAAGCAACACATTAATCTGCGCCAAAAGGAACTAGTGCCCCCCAGTGTACTGGAGGCACATGGCGTCTGACCATTAGAGAGAGTCCATGGACACTTGGACTTCACTATGGACTGGACTCTCACTATTATGTTAGATCCACTATGGACTGGACTCTCACTATTATGTTTGATCCACTATAGAATAGACTCTCACTATTATGTTAGATCCACTATGGACTGGACTCTCACAGTATTATGTTAGATCCACTATGGACTGGACTCTCACTATTATGTTAGATCCACTATAGAATAGACTCTCACTATTATGTTAGATACACTATGGACTGGACTCTCACTATTATGTTTGATCCACTATAGAATAGACTCTCACTATTATGTTAGATCCACTATGGACTGGACTCTCACACTATTATGTTAGATCCACTATGGACTGGACTCTCACACTATTATGTTAGATCCACTATGGACTGGACTCTCACACTATTATGTTCGATCCACTATGGACTGGACTCTCACACTATTATGTTCGATCCACTATGGACTGGACTCTCACACTATTATGTTAGATCCACTATGGACTGGACTCTCACACTATTATGTTAGATCCACTATGGACTGGACTCTCACACTATTATGTTAGATCCACTATGGACTGGACTCTCACACTATTATGTTAGATCCACTATGGACTGGACTCTCACACTATTATGTTAGATCCACTATGGACTGGACTCTCACACTATTATGTTAGATCCACTATGGACTGGACTCTCACACTATTATGTTAGATCCACTATGGACTGGACTCTCACACTATTATGTTAGATCCACTATGGACTGGACTCTCACACTATTATGTTAGATCCACTATGGACTGGACTCTCACACTATTATGTTAGATCCACTATGGACTGGACTCTCACACTATTATGTTAGATCCACTATGGACTGGACTCTCACACTATTATGTTAGATCCACTATGGACTGGACTCTCACACTATTATGTTAGATCCACTATGGACTGGACTCTCACTATTATGTTAGATCCACTATGGACTGGACTCTCACTATTATGTTAGATCCACTACGGACTGGACTCTCACTATTATGTTAGATCCACTACGGACTGGACTCTCACACTATTATGTTAGATCCACTACGGACTGGACTCTCACTATTATGTTAGATCCACTACGGACTGGACTCTCACACTATTATGTTAGATCCACTACGGACTGGACTGTCACTATTATGTTAGATCCACTATGGACTGGACTCTCACACTATTATGTTAGATCCACTACGGACTGGACTCTCACTATTATGTTAGATCCACTACGGACTGGACTCTCACACTATTATGTTAGATCCACTACGGACTGGACTGTCACTATTATGTTAGATCCACTACGGACTGGACTCTCACTATTATGTTAGATCCACTATGGACTGGACTCTCACACTATTATGTTAGATCCACTACGGACTGGACTGTCACTATTATGTTAGATATGTGAAGCTTGCCAGCTGATTTATTATTATTAAATATTATTACTTATGATTAAATATGGTGTTGATATTGTTAAGTAGCACTCACCATCAATACACTGAAACATTTGAAGTTGACTTGGTTGGTATCGGACCAGAATCAGTTAAACCCCGATTGGAACATCCCTGAGTTCATCCATCCATCCATTTGCTACCGCTTGTCCCTCATTTGATGAAAAACATCTCATTGCAAAGTAACAAGCAGGTGTGAAGAAGTGCGGCGGGCCAGGCGGGGGAATGGAGGGGAGGGGAGGGGAGGGTGGAAGGCGCAAAGTAGCAACACTGTACGTCGCTGTGGGTTCTGCTGAGGGGCCCGGGCGCACGCTTCTGAAGTCTGGGGCCTCCTGCTGGGTTCAGGGTTACTGCGCAGCTTGTCATCACGTCGGGAGGAGGAGGAGGAGGAGGAGGAGGAGGAGGAGGAGGAGGAGGATAATATCCCCCAACATAAGCAGCACTGAGCTGGGGAAGAATGCCAACATTCACTCACTGGACGGAGTGTAAACACAATAAAGGATAGCGAGGCTTTCACAAACTGTCCATTATCAGGATTATTACTGGCTGAGGTTTAGTCACGTGCTGACAGACGTCAACAAAAAGAGAACAGGTGGTTCAAATAGAGTTGGTGTTGTGTTTGTCATGTGGTGTGGCCCAGGGTTCTGTTCTGGGGCATGTTTTAGTTTTATTCCAACAAATCTGATCATTGCTCCTGATGAAACACGGAACAACACAGGAAGTCCTTCATACCGACAGCCATCAGACTTTATAATGCATATGTTCCCTTTTGTATAATAGACTGTATTTATATTATTCACATGTGAATAATGCTGTATGATAGACTGTATTTATATTATTCACATGTGAATAATGCTGTATGATAGACTGTATTTATATTATTCACATGTGAATAATGCTGTATAATAGACTGTATTTATATTATTCACATGTGAATTATGCTGTATAATAGACTGTATTTATATTATTCACATGTGAATTATGCTGTATAATAGACTGTATTTATATTATTCACATGTGAATATTTCTGTATAATAGACTGTATTTATATTATTCACATGTGAATAATGCTGTTTAATAGACTGTATTTATATTATTCACATGCGAATAATGCTGTATAATAGACTGTATTTATATTATTCACATGTGAATAATGCTGTATAATAGACTGTATTTATATTATTCACATGTGAATAATGCTGTATAATAGACTGTATTTATATTATTCACATGTGAATAATGCTGTATAATTGACTGTATTTATATTATTCACATGTGAATAATGCTGTATAATAGACTGTATTTGTATAATATTCACATGTGAATAATGCTGTATAATAGACTGTATTTGTATAATATTCACATGTGAATAATGCTGTATAATAGACTGTATTTATATTATTCACATGTGAATAATGCTGTATAATAGACTGTATTTATATTATTCACATGTGAATAATGCTGTATAATAGACTGTATTTATATTATTCACATGTGAATAATGCTGTATAATAGACTGTATTTATATTATTCACATGTGAATAATGCTTTATAATAGACTGTATTTTTATTATTCACATGTAAATAATGCTGTATAATAGACTGTATTTATATTATTCACATGTGAATAATGCTGTATAATAGACTGTATTTATATTATTCACATGTGAATAATGCTGTATAATAGACTGTATTTATATTATTCACATGTGAATAATGCTTTATAATAGACTGTATTTATATTATTCACATGTGAATAATGCTGTATAATAGACTGTATTTATATTATTCACATGTGAATAATGCTGTATAATATACTGTATTTATATTATTCACATGTGAATAATGCTGTATAATAGACTGTATTTATATTTTTCACATGTGAATAATGCTGTATAATAGACTGTAATTATGTTTTTCACATGTGAATAATGTTGTATAATAGACTGTATTCATGTTATTCACATGTGAATAATGCTGTATAATAGACTGCATTTATGTTATTCACATGTGAATAGTGCTGTATAATATACTGTATTTATATTATTCACATGTGAATAATGCTGTATAATAGACTGTATTTATATTATTCACATGTGAATAATGCTGTATAATATACTGTATTTATATTATTCACATGTGAATAATGCTGTATAATAGACTGTATTTATATTTTTCACATGTGAATAATGCTGTATAATAGACTGTATTTATGTTATTCACATGTGAATAATGCTGTATAACAGACTGTATTTATATTATTCACATGTGAATAGTGCTGTATAATAGACTGTATTTATATTATTCACATGTGAATAATACTGTATAATAGACTGTATTTTTATTATTCACATGTGAATATCGCTGTATAATAGACTGTATTTATATTATTCACATGTGAATAATGCTGTATAATAGACTGTATTTTTATTATTCACATGTGAATAATGCTGTATAATAGACTGTATTTATATTATTCACATGTGAATAATGCTGTATAATAGACTGTATTTATGTTATTCACATGTGAATAATGCTGTATAATAGACTGTATTTATACTATTCACATGTGAATAATGCTGTATAATAGACTGTATTTTTATTATTCACATGTGAATAATGCTGTATAATAGACTGTATTTATATTATTCACATGTGAAAAATGCTGTATAATAGACTGTATTTATATTATTCACATGTGAATAATGCTGTATAATAGACTGTATTTATATTATTCACATGTGAATAATGCTGTATAATAGACTGTATTTATATTATTCACATGTGAATAATGCTGTATAATAGACTGTATTTATATTATTCACAAGTGAATAATGCTGTATAATAGACTGTATTTATATTATTCACATGTGAATAATGCTTTATAATAGACTGTATTTTTATTATTCACATGTAAATAATGCTGTATAATAGACTGTATTTATATTATTCACATGTGAATAATGCTGTATAATAGACTGTATTTATAATATTCACATGTGAATAATGCTGTATAATAGACTGCATTTATATTATTCACATGTGAATAATGCTGTATAATAGACTGTATTTTTATTATTCACATGTGAATAATGCTGTATAATAGACTGTATTTATATTATTCACATGTGAATAATGCTGTATAATAGACTGTATTTATATTATTCACATGTGAATAATGCTTTATAATAGACTGTATTTTTATTATTCACATGTAAATAATGCTGTATAATAGACTGTATTTATATTATTCACATGTGAATAATGCTGTATAATAGACTGTATTTATAATATTCACATGTGAATAATGTTGTATACTGGACTGTATTTATATTATTCACATGTGAATAATGCTGTATAATAGACTGTATTTATGTTATTCACATGTGAATAATGCTGTATAATAGACTGTATTTATATTATTCACATGTGAATAATGCTGTATAATAGATTGTATTTATAATATTCACATGTGAATAATGCTGTATAATAGACTGTATTTATAATATTCACATGTGAATAATGCTGTATACTGGACTGTATTTATATTATTCACATGTGAATAATGCTGTATAATAGACTGTATTTATGTTATTCACATGTGAATAATGCTGTATAATAGACTGTATTTTTATTATTCACATGTGAATAATGCTGTATAATAGACTGTATTTTTATTATTCACATGTGAATAATGCTGTATAATAGACTGTATTTATATTATTCACATGTGAATAATGCTGTATAATAGACTGTATTTATATTATTCACATGTGAATAATGCTTTATAATAGACTGTATTTTTATTATTCACATGTAAATAATGCTGTATAATAGACTGTATTTATATTATTCACATGTGAATAATGCTGTATAATAGACTGTATTTATAATATTCACATGTGAATAATGCTGTATACTGGACTGTATTTATATTATTCACATGTGAATAATGCTGTATAATAGACTGTATTTATGTTATTCACATGTGAATAATGCTGTATAATAGACTGTATTTATATTATTCACATGTGAATAATGCTGTATAATAGATTGTATTTATAATATTCACATGTGAATAATGCTGTATAATAGACTGTATTTATATTATTCACATGTAAAACATACCTAAGTGTTTATTGTTTATTGTGAGCGAACCATGGTGCTGAGAGTCCAGTCCATAGTAGATCTAACATAATAGTGTGAGAGTCCAGTCCATAGTGGATCTAACATAATAGTGAGAGTCCAGACCATAGTGGATCTAACATAATAGTGAGAGTCTAGTCCATAGTGGATCAAACATAATAGTGAGAGTCCAGTCCATAGTGGGGCCAGCAGGAGATCATCTTGAGTGGAGACAGGTCAGCAGTGCAGAGACATCCCCAACTGATGCACAGACGAGTGGTCCACCCTGGGTCCTGACTTTGGACAGCTAGCACGTCATCTGTGGTCACCGAACCTGTGTGCCCCCTCCACGAAGGAGAGAGGGGGCAGAGCAGAAAAGAAACGGCAGATCAACTGGTCTAAAAGGGGGGTCTAATTAAAGGCTAAAGTATACAAATGAGTTTTAAGATGGGACTTAAAAGCTTCTACTGAGGTAAACAAAGAAAATATTACTTTGTATTATGAATGTGCCTGTTAGTACATTACATAAATACTTACACCATGAATACAAATATAAAACTGAGGGTTTTGGATGTTTTTAGGGGGCTTTATCGGCAGAATAGATTGAACCCCAATGACCTGCTTTGTTAGCTACCTCACGTTTATGTTCCGTCCTAACAGACCTTGTAAGTGGACTCCCAGACAAGGTCCTACCACTGGGGAAAAACAAGGAAACATAATATCTCTTGTTCTCAAAGTCAGATCGACGTTTTTCCGCTAAAATCAGATTAGACTTCAGGACCCGATTAAGGGCTTTTGTCCAGCTCAACCCGTGGGTCCGTTTGCACAGTTGGGAAATATTGTTACTGGTGGCATTATGTGGGCTGAGAGGGGGACAAAGGGGCCGAGAAGGAGGGAGGTTGGGGGGGTGGGGGGGGTGCATGACCTCAGAGGCAGTGACCCGGAGTGAGTGCAATGTCCCTCCGTGCTCCCGGCGAGCCGACAAATTCTCCAGCGTCTCCGTCTTTGCTGACAAACAGCAGGGTCCCTGTTCCACTTAGTGGCTGTTATGGAAACGCCTCGTTTGTGAAAAATACAAACGTTGGCAAGAGCGCGGGGGTCGGCAACCCGCGCCCGGCTCTTTAGCGCCGCCCTGGAGCTTTTTCAAAAATGAGGGGGGGGGGGGGGAGAATATTTTTAGTTTGAATATGGTTTGTGTGGGAGGACAAACATGACACAAACCTTCCTAATGGTTAGAAATCCCACTATTTACATTAAACATGCTACAATTATGAGAGTATTTTATTTTGTCCTGTGAATTTTGGCGGTCCTTGAACTCACCGTGATTTGTTAACATGTACAACTTTCTACGACGATGCCACAGAAAGACGTGTTTCATGCCACTCCGTCTTTGTCTCATTTTGTCCACCAAACGTTTTATGCTGTGCGTCAATGCACAAAGGTGACCTTTGTTGATGTTATTGACTCATGTGGAGCGCTAATCAGGCCTATTTGGTCACTGCATGTTGGAATGATTATGTCAATCAATGTTTATTTATACAGCCCTAAATCACAAGTGTCTCAAAGGGCTGCACAAGCCACAACAACATCCTTGGTTCAGAGCCCACATAAAGGCAAGAAAAACTCACAACCCAGTGGGATGTCAATGAGAATGACTATGAGAAACCTTGGAGAGGACCGCAGATGTGGGTGAACCCCCCCCCCCCCCGCCCCCAACCTCCCCTCTAGGGGAGACCGGATGCAATGGAAGTTGAGTAGGTCTAACATAATAGTGTGAGAGTCCAGTCCATAGCGGATCTAACATTATAGTGTGAGAGTCCAGTCCATAGTGGATCTAACATAAAATTGTGAGAGTCCAGTCCATAGTGGATCTAACATAATATTGTGAGAGTCCAGTCCATAGTGGATCTAACATAATAGTGTGAGAGTCCAGTCCATAGTGGATCTAACATAAAATTGTGAGAGTCCAGTCCATAGTGGATCTAACATAATAGTGTGAGAGTCCAGTCCATAGTGGATCTAAGATAATAGTGTGAGAGTCCAGTCCATAGTGGATCTAACATAATAGTGTGAGAGTCCAGTCCATAGTGGATCTAACATAAAATTGTGAGAGTCCAGTCCATAGTGGATCTAACATAATATTGTGAGAGTCCAGTCCATAGTGGATCTAACATAATGGTGTGAGAGTCCAGTCCATAGTGGATCTAACATAAAATTGTGAGAGTCCAGTCCATAGTGGATCTAACATAATAGTGTGAGAGTCCAGTCCATAGTGGATCTAAGATAATAGTGTGAGAGTCCAGTCCATAGTGGATCTAACATAATAGTGAGAGTCTAGTCCATAGTGGATCTAACATAATAGTGAGAGTCCAGTCCATAGTGGATCTAACATAATAGTGAGAGTCCAGTCCATAGTGGATCTAACATAATAGTGAGAGTCCAGTCCATAGTGGATCTAACATAATAGTGAGAGTCCAGTCCATAGTGGATCTAACATAATAGTGTGAGAGTCCAGTCCATAGTGGATCTAGCATAATAGTGTGAGAGTCCAGTCCATAGTGGATCTAACATAATAGTGTGAGAGTCCAGTCTATAGTGGATCTAACATAATAGTGTGAGAGTCCAGTCCATAGTGGATCTAACATAATAGTGAGAGTCCAGTCCATAGTGGATCCAACATAATAGTGAGAGTCCAGTCCATAGTGGATCTAACATAATAGTGTGAGTCCAGTCCATAGTCGATCTAACATAATAGTGTGAGAGTCCAGTCCATAGTGGATCTAACATAATAGTGTGAGAGTCCAGTCCATAGTGGATCTAACATAATAGTGTGAGAGTCCAGTCCATAGTGGATCTAACATAATATTGTGAGAGTCCAGTCCATAGTGGATCTAACATAATATTGTGAGAGTCCAGTCCATAGTGGATCTAACATAGTAGTGTGAGAGTCCAGTCCATAGTGGATCTAGCATAATAGTGTGAGAGTCCAGTCCATAGTGGATCTAACATAATAGTGTGAGAGTCCAGTCTATAGTGGATCTAACATAATAGTGTGAGAGTCCAGTCCATAGTGGATCTAACATAACAGTGAGAGTCCAGTCCATAGTGGGGCCAGCAGGAGACCATCCCGAGCGGAGACGGGTCAGCATCGCAGAGACGTCCCCAACCGATGCACAGACGAGCGGTCCACCCCGGGTCCCGACTCTGGACAGCCAGCATTTCATCCATGGCCACCGGACCTGTGCCCCCCCTTCCACAAGGGAGAGGGGGGCAGAGAAGAAAAGAAAATAAACGGCAGATCAACTGGTCTAAAAATGGGGTCTATTTAAAGGCTAGAGTATACAAATGAGTTTTAAGATGGGACTTAAATGCTTTTACTGAGGTAGCATCTCTAACTGTTACCGGGAGGATATTCCATAGTACTGGAGCCCCAATAGAAAACGCTCTATAGCCCGCAGACTTTTTTTGGGCTCTGGGAATCACTAATAAGCCGGAGTTCTTTGAAGGCAGATTTCTTGCCGGGACATATGGTACAATACAATCAGCAAGATGTATAAGTTATCACACAATGCTTATGCTTAAAGGCCGTTGCTATAGTTATTATCAATTGTGCTGAAGTTGTACTTTTCTATCTGTGCAAAGGCACACAACTTGAAATCTCCCATTGCGAGTTGTCTCGCATCAGCAGTTTGTTTCCAGACCCGGCCTGCTGACAGCCGAGGACGGACTTCGCGTACCTCAACGCAGACAAAACAGAGGCCGGGCGAGCTCACGAGTGTCAGCACATTTCCATTCTGAATAATCCCGTATCGTGTCTACTGGGGCTGCTTGCATTACCCCTCCCTTCAGAAGCAGCCTCAGTGATGTTAACTAGGGAACTCCCGAATAAATAGAGGAGCACGTGGTACTGTACCTTAGAGCGTAGGGTGGAACTGTAACTGAGTGTGCAGCCCAATACGTTTCTCCTCATGAGCAAAATTTAACTCTGTCTCTGCATGATTCCTTCTTCTTGTCTTGTCTAATAGATAGTTTGGTGTTTGAAACACCTGACAGTGCATGACTGCAAGCTAATCCATGCTAACATGCTATTTAGGCTAGCTGTATCTACATATTGCATCATTATGCATCGTTTGTACGTATATTTGAAATCATTTAATTTCCTTGACTTAAGTTAAAGTTAAAGTACCAATGATTGTCACACACACACTAGGTGTGATGAAATGTGTCCTCTGCATTTGACCCTAACCCTAACAATGTTCATCGAGTCAACAGATACTGTTCAAACATCTCTCCCAGCCCTGGTTTTTGATTGACCAGACCAGGGCTGGGAGAGATGTTTGAACAGTATCTGTTGACTCGATGAACATTGTTCATTTCATGGCTACTGAGCTACCACTTCCAATAGTCGCATAATTCCTATTGGTTTTATATTAATAATACAAATATAAGTAATCAAAAATACTCTGTTTATTGTTATTTTTTTTGTACTGTTATTATTGGATTACCCTTATTCCCGATAAATCTCCAAGGCATGTTTACGATTTTATAACATTCTTGTTGTGAAATTAGTCAAAGCATAACAATCGTGAGACCGTGATCATTACTTGTTATCGTGCAGTCAAAATGTACAATTGTTGCATCACTAACTGCGTGTCATCTGTTCACGCTAGGCTAGTTCTGTGCAGTTACCTCTCGGACCCCGGCTGACCCTCGCTCACACTCCACTGCACTCATTCTTTGCCAACATGTGCCATCATTTCATGGTACAATGTCGCATTATCGCGCCTTTATTTACTAGCCGGCTTGTTCTGAGGTGGTGGTCACAGTTAACCAACTGGTCCGAGGAACTAGATTGCATTGACTCTATATTCCTAGTGCGGTGTGCTGAAAACCATCCTTTATATTACAATTCTCAGGGCATTCAATTGATTGCTACTGGACTGTTTGGTTTGTCCAGTCTGAGAGACTAGAAGAGGGACTAGATATGACCAATCTAAGACTACATGTGACCAATCTAAGTCCAAGACTAGATCTGACCAATCTCAGTCCAAGACTAGATGTGACCAATCTCAGTCTAAGACTAGATGTGACCAATCTAAGTCTAAGACTAGATGTAACCAATATAAGTCCAAGACTAGATGTGACCAATCTAAGTCTAAGACTAGATGTGACCAATCTAAGTCCAAGACTAGATGTGACCAATCTCAGTCCAAGACTAGATGTGACCAATCTCCGTCTAAGACTAAATGTGACCAATCTAAGTCTAAGACTAGATCTGACCAATCTAAGTCTAAGAGTAGATGTGACCAATCTAAGTCTAAGACTAGATGTGACCAATCTCCGTCTAAGACTAAATGTGACCAATCTAAGTCCAAGACTAGATGTGACCAATCTCAGTCTAAGACTAGATGTGACCAATCTCAGTCCAAGACTAGATGTGACCAATCTCAGTCCAAGACTAGATGTGACCAATCTCAGTCTAAGACTAGATGTGACCAATCTAAGTCTAAGACTAGATGTGACCAATCTCAGTCCAAGACTAGATGTGACCAATCTCAGTCTAAGACTAGATGTGACCAATCTAAGTCTAAGACTAGATGTGACCAATCTCAGTCCAAGACTAGATGTGACCAATCTAAGTCTAAGAGTAGATCTGACCAATCTAAGTCTAAGAGTAGATCTGACCAATCTCAGTCCAAGACTAGATGTGACCAATTTCCGTCTAAAACTAGATGTGACCAATCTAAGTCTAAGAGTAGATCTGACCAATGTAAGTCTAAGAGTAGATCTGACCAATTTAAATCTAAGACTAGATCTGACCAATATCAGTCTAAGAATAGATGTGACCAATCTCAGTCCAAGACTAGATGTGACCAATCTCTGTCTAAGACTAGATCTGACCAATCTAAGTCTAAGAGTAGATCTGACCAATCTAAGTCCAAGACTAGATGTAACCAATCTAAGTCTAAGACTAAATGTGACCAATCTAAGTCTAAGACTAGGTGTGACCAATCTCAGTCCAAGACTAGATGTGACCAATCTAAGTCTAAGACCAGATGTGACCAATCTCAGTCCAAGACTAGATGTAACCAATCTCTGTCTTAGACTAAATGTGACCAATCTAAGTCTAAGACTAGGTGTGACCAATCTCAGTCCAAGACTAGATGTGACCAATCTAAGTCTAAGACCAGATGTGACCAATCTCAGTCCAAGACTAGATGTAACCAATCTCAGTCTTAGACTATATGTGACCAATCTAAGTCCAAGACTAAATGTGACCAATCTCAGTCTAAGACTAGATGTGACCAATCTAAGTCTAAGAGTAGATGTGACCAATGTAAGTCTAAGACTAGATGTGACCAATCTAAGTCTAAGACTAGATGTGACCAATCTAAGTCTAAGACTAGATCTGACCAATCTCAGTCTAAGACTAGATGTAACCAATCTCAGTCTTAGACTAGATGTGACCAATCTAAGTCTAAGACTAGATCTGACCAATCTCAGTCTTAGACTAGATGTGACCAATTTAAGTCTAAGACTAGATCTGACCAATCTCAGTCTAAGACTAGATGTGACCAATCTCAGTCTAAGACTAGATGTGACCAATCTAAGTCTAAGACTAGATGTGACCAATCTAAGTCTAAGACTAGATGTAACCAATCTCAGTCTTAGACTAGATGTGACCAATCTCAGTCTAAGACTAGATCTGACCAATCTCAGTCTTAGACTAGAGGTGACCAATTTAAGTCTAAGACTAGATCTGACCAATCTCAGTCTATGATCATGAAGTGATGAAGTCTACTCAGATGAGAGACAAAGTGTCTTCTAAGACCAACCAAACAGTCCAGAACATCCATAGACAAGTTTCACAATCTAAATGTGATACTTGGCTCTGTGTCGTGGTTTCACCTAATTCTAGACGGTAAAGAAACCTGATTGGTGAGAAACTGTTTGACTGAGGACTCCTGACCTTGCCCCGTTGTTGTCTGGGTAATGTTAGGAGGTCAGAGGGAGATAAAGACCTGACTGACAGTAAGGATGGGCCGGGGTGAAAGGTCAGGTGGTCTCTGGAACACCCCGGTTTACGGCTCCTTGGATTACTGGGTCAGGGATTGTTTGGAGATGTGATCATTTCCATAACACTGTTGTGTGTCCGTGCCACGGATGAAGGAACCTTCTCTCACTCTCCCAGTGTGTGTGTGTGTGTGTGTGTGTGTGTGTGTGTTCTTGAGACATGAAGAAGGAAAAGTAGCTTCCATATGAGGAGGTGTGAACAACTGATGACATAAATCATGGTCCCAATAACATTGCATCTAATAGACAATGTCTCATTAGCACCCCTGCTGGTCAAAATGAGGGTAGTCCCTAAAAAATTTGACCGTGTCGGTTTTAAAAGTGCTTCCCCTCTGGCCAACATATGAAATAACAAGTGTGTCTCAGATATTGAAATGCACCCCCTTTGGCCAAAATTTATAAAATAAATAAAATAAATATGTATTGAAAAACATACTGTAATAACTTGAAGTACATAATGAAGATTAAAAAACAATTACAAACAAAATATTCAAACAAAAAAAATAAATGACTAAAAGCAGTCTTTTTCTCACAATGTGTGGACTTTTTTCGGATAAAATTGGGAACAATTTCTCATGTTCTTTCTGTTTCTGTAATATTGAAATATTTTCTCGTAAAATTATTACTTTTTCATGTAAATGTATGACTTTTTAACGCAAAATGGCGACATTTGTCATATCAAATTTTGACTTTTATGACAATATTGCCAATTTTTTTGTTGTCCTTGTGAAATAGTCACATTTTTGAGTAAAATTATGACTTTTGTCATAACTATGCCAAGTAAAATTCCGATGATTATTATACTATTGCCAAAATTTTCAAGTTTTCTTATAAAATTGTGACTTTTGTCGAGTAAAATTACGACTAATTTCATAAAATTGCCAAAATGTTACGCTTTTCTTGTCAAATTGCGACTGTTATTGAGTCAAATTCCAACTTTTATCATAATATTGCACAAATGTTCGGTTTTTCTTGTAAAATTTTGACTCGCGTTGAGTAAAATGAGGACTTTTATTATAATACTGCCAACATTCCAAGTTTTTCTTGTGAAATTGTGACCTTTTTCTTGTAAAATTCCAACTCATTTTTCACAACAAGCTTTTTTATATTTGTAATAACTTGAAGTAAATAATGAAGATTAAAAAACAATTACAAACAAAAAATTAAACCCCCCCCCAAAAATGAACTAAAAGCAGTCTTTTTCTCACAATGTGTCGACTTTATTCTAATAAAATTGTAGTAATACTGCAATATTTTCTCGTAAAATTATTACTTTTTCATGTAAATGTATGACTTTTTAATGCAAAATGGTGACATTTGTCATATCAAATTTGGACTTTTATGACAATATTGCCCATTTTTTTGTTGTTCTTGTGAAATAGTGACATTTTTGAGTAAAATGATGACTTTTGTCATAACTCTGCCAAGTAAAATTCAGATTATTATTATACTATTGCCAACATTTTAAAGTTTTCTTATAAAATTGTGACTTTTGTTGAGTGAAATTACGACTCTTTTCATAAAATTGCCAAAATGTTACGCTTTTCTTGTAAAATTGCGACTGTTACTGAGTCAAATTCCAACTTTTATCATAATATTGCACAAATGTTCAGTTTTTCTTGTAAAATTTTGACTCGCGTTGAGTAAAATGACAACTTTTATTATAATACTGCCAAAATTCTAAGTTTTTCTTGTGAAATTGTGACCTTTTTCTTGTGAAATTCCAACTCATTTTTCACAACAAGCTTTTTTATATTTGCATAGTATGTATATATTATTAATGTTGTAAATACACTTCTTTATATAACTAGAAAGGCTGGTCCTAAAGAGGGAGGATTTTTTCTCAGGTCTCAAGAAGGTAAGAAATACAATAATTTGTGTGTGTGTGTGTGTGTGTGTTCTTGTGTTTCTATCCTTCTTGAGACATCAAGAAGGAAAAGTAGCTTCCATATGAGGAGGTGTGAACAAGTGATGACATAAATCATGGTCCCAATAACATTGCATGTAATAGAGAATGTCTCATTTGCACCCTTGATGGTGAAATCTATCAAAATGAGGGTGGTCCCGAAAAAAGTTGACTGTGTCGGTTTTAAAAGTGCTTCTCCTCTGGTCAACATATGAAATAACAAGTCTGTGTCAGATATTGAGATGCACCCCCTTTTGGCCAAAATTCAATAAAATAAATATGTATATAGAGACATACTGTAATAACTTGTGGGCTCTGTACCGAGGATGTCGTTGTGGCTTGTACAGCCCTTTGAGACACTTGTGATTTAGGGCTACATAAATAAACATTGATTGATTGAACTTGAAGTAAATAATGAAGATTAAAAAACAATTACAAACACAAAATTCAACCCAAAAGAATAAATGAACTAAAAGCAGTCTTTTTCTCACAATGTGTTGACTTTATTCTAATAAAATTGTAGTAATACTGCAATATTTTCTCGTAAAATTATTACTTTTTCATGTAAATGTATGACTTTTTAACGCAAAATGGTGACATTTGTCATATAACATTTTGACTTTTATGACAATATTGCCAATTTTTTTGTTGTTCTTGTGAAATAGTGACATTTTTGAGTAAAATGATGACTTTTGTCATAACTCTGCCAAGTAAAATTCCGATGATTATTATAATATTGCCAACATTTTAAAGTTTTCTTATAAAATTGTGACTTTTGTTGAGTGAAATCACGACTCTTTTCATAAAATTGCCAACATTTTAAGCTTTTCTTGTAAAATTGCGACTGTTATTGAGTCAAATTCCAACTTTTATCATAACGTTGCACAAATGTTTGGTTTTTCTTGTGAAATTTTGACTCGCGTTGAGTAAAATGACAACTTTTATTATAAAACTGCCAACATTCTAAGTTTTTCTAGTGAAATTGTGACCTTTTTCTTGTGAAATTCCAACTCATTTTTCACAACAAGCTTTTTTATGTTTGCATAGTATGTATATATTATTAATGTTGTAAATACACATCTTTATATATCTAGAAAGGCTGGTCCTAAAGAGGGAGGCTTTTTTCTCAGGTCTCAAGAAGGTGAAAAATACAAGAATGTGTGTTTGTGTGTGTGTGTGTTCTTGTATTTCTATCCTTCTTGAGACATCAAGAAGGAAAAGTATCTTCCATATGAGGAGGTGTGAACAAGTGATGACATAAATCATGGTCCCAATAACATTGCATCTAATAGAGAATGTCTCATTAGCACCCCTGCTGGTGAAATCTATCAAAATGAGGGTGGTCCCGAAAAAAGTTGATTGTTTCCGTTTTAAAAGTGCTTCTCCTCTGGTCAACATATGAAATAACAAGTCTGTGTCAGATATTGAGATGCACCCACTTTTGGCCAAAATTAAATAAAATAAATATGTATATAGAGACATACTGTAATAACTTGAAGTAAATAATGAAGATTAAAAAACAATTACAAACAAAAAATTCAACCCAAAAGAATAAATGAACTAAAAGCAGTCAATGTGTGGACTTTATTCTAATAACATTGTAGTAATACTGCAATATTTTCTCGTAAAATTATTACTTTTTCATGTAAATGTATGACTTTTTAATGCAAAATGGTGACATTTGTCATATCAAATTTGTACTTTTATGACAATATTGTCAATTTATTTGTTGTTCTTGTGAAATAGTGACATTTTTGAGTAAAATGATGACTTTTGTCATAACTCTGCCAAGTAAAATTCCGATGATTATTATACTATTGCCAACATTTTTAAGTTTTCTTATAAAATTGTGACTTTTGTCGAGAGAAATTACAACTCTTTTTATAAAATTGCCAACATTTTAAGCTTTTCTTGTAAAATTGCGACTGTTATTGAGTCAAATTTCAACTTTTATCATAATGTTGCACAAATGTTCGGTTTTTCTTGTGAAATTTTGACTGGCGTTGAGTAAAATGACAACTTTTATTATAATACTGCCCACATTCTAAGTTTTTCTTGCGGAATTGTGACCTTTTTCTTGTGAAATTCCAACTCATTTTTCACAACAAGCTTTTTTTTGTTTGTAATAACTTGAAGTAAATAATGAAGATTAAAAAACAATTACAAACAAAAAATTAAACCCCCCAAAAAAAAGAACTAAAAGCAGTCTTTTTCTCACAATGTGTCGACTTTATTCTAATAAAATTGTAGTAATACTGCAATATTTTCTCGTAAAATTATTAATTTTTCATGTAAATTTATGACTTTTTAATGCAAAATGGCGACATTTGTCATATCAAATTTTGACTTTTATGACAATATTGCCAATTTTTTTGTTGTTCTTGTGAAATAGTGACATTTTTGAGTAAAATTATGACTTTTGTCATAACTCTGCCAAGTAAAATTCCGATGATTGTTATACTATTGCCAAAATTTTAAAGTTTTCTTATAAAATTGTGACTTTTGTCGAGTGAAATTACGACTCTTTTCATAAAATTGCCAACATTTTAAGCTTTTCTTGTAAAATTGCGACTGTTATTGAGTCAAATTCCAACTTTTATCATAACGTTGCACACATGTTCGGTTTTTCTTGTGAAATTTTTACTTGCGTTGAGTAAAATGACAACTTTTATTATAATACTGCCAACATTCTAAGTTTTTATTGTGAAATTGGGACCTTTTTCTTGTGAAATTCCAACTCATTTTTCACAACAAGCTTTTTTATGTTTGCATAGTATGTATATATTATTAATGTTGTAAATACACTTCTTTATATATCTAGAAAGGCTGGTCCTAAAGAGGGAGGCTTTTTTCTCAGGTCTCAAGAAGGTACGAAATACAAGTGTGTGTGTGTGTGTGTGTGTGTGTGTGTGTGTGTGTGTGTGTGTGTGTGTGTGTGCTACCAGCGGCTGGCGTAAAAAGGACTGATCATCCAATTTGTTTCTGCAGCTCTTCCATCCTCCGGTCTGTCTCCGTCTTTCTGCCTTCATGAAGAAATGGAGAGAGAAAATAGAGACGCCGGCAGAGCAGGCGCGAGCTCTGGTAAGAACCTAGGCCCTCCACACGGAGAGCCCACTAAACATAGCTCGCTCACTTTCACATCGACATCAATTTGGGGAAGCTCAGTGTTTTGTTGCTGCATGCAGCAATTAGGATGTCAAGTCTAACTTGGAAAGGCAAACAGCAGAGAAACCACAATGCTGCTATTTGTAGCTACCACGTCTCACACACACACACACACACACACACACACACACACACACACACACACACACACACACACACACACTCACACACACACACACACACACACACACACACACACACACACACACACACACACACACACACACACACACACACACACACACACACACACACACACACACACACACACAGACACACACACACACACACACACACACACACACACACACTTGTATTTTTCACCTTCTTGAGACCTGAGAAAAATGCCTCCCTCTTTAGGACCAGCCTTTCTAGATATATAAAGAAGTGTATTTACAACATTAATAATATATACATACTATGCTAACATAAAAAAGCTTGTTGTGAAAAATGAGTTGGAATTTCACAAGAAAAAGGTCACAATTCCGCTAGAAAAACTTAGAATGTTGGCAGTTTTATAATAAAAGTCGTCATTTTACTCAACGCGAGTCAAAATTTCACAAGAAAAACCAAACATTTGTGCAATATTATGATAAAAGTTGGAATTTGACTCAATAACAGTCACCATTTTACAAGAAAAGCTTAAAATGTTGGCAATTTTATGAAAAGAGTCGTAATTTCACTCGACAAAAGTCACAATTTTATAAGAAAACTTTAAAATTTTGGCAATATTATAATAATCATCGGAATTTTACTTGGCAGAGTTATGACAAAAGTCATCGTTTTACTCAAAAATGTCACTATTTCACAAGAACAACAAAAAAATGGGCAATTATGTCATAAAAGTTCAAATTTGATATGACAAATGTCACCATTTTGCATTAAAAAGTCATACATTTACATGAAAAAGTAATAATTTTACGAGAAAATATCGCAGTATTACTACAATTTTATTAGAATAAAGTCGACACATTGTGAGAAAAAGACTGCTTTTGGTTCATTTATTTTTTCGGGTTGAATTTTTAGTTTGTAATTGTTTTTTAATCTTCATTATTTACTTCAAGTTATTACAGTATGTCTTTATATACATATTTATTTTATTTATTTTTGGCCAAAAGGGGGTGCATCTCAATATCTGACACAGACTTGTTATTTCATATGTTGACCAGAGGAGAAGCACTTTTAAAACCGACACAGTCAACTTTTTTCGGGACCACCCTCATTTTGATAGATTTCACCAGCAGGGGTGCTAATGAGACATTCTCTATTAGATGCAATGTTATTGGGACCATGATTTATGTCATCACTTGTTCACACCTCCTCATATGGAAGCTACTTTTCCTTCTTGATGTCTCAAGAAAGATAGAAAATCAAGAACACACCCCCACCCCCACACCCCCGCACCCCCACACACACAGGCAGGTAGCTGACAGCCAGACTGCAGACTGGGGTAATTACACACGGCTGCCATGACAGCTCTACCCTTCAATTTGGGTTTTTTCTCCCCCCACCGAGTCTACCTGCGGCCTGCCTGCCGGGGTGTGGTCCTCATGGAAGTAGGAGAGTGCCTGCCGGGGTGTGGTCCTCATGGAAGTAGGAGAGTGCCTGCCGGGGTGTGGTCCTCATGGAAGTAGGAGAGTGCCTGCCCGGGTGTGGTCCTCATGGAAGTAGGAGAGTGCCTGCCGGGGTGTGGTCCTCATGGAAGTAGGAGAGTGCCTGCCGGGGTGTGGTCCTCATGGAAGTAGGAGAGTGCCTGCCGGGGTGTGGTCCTCATGGAAGTAGGAGAGTGCCTGCCGGGGTGTGGTCCTCATGGAAGTAGGAGAGTGCCTGCCCGGGTGTGGTCCTCATGGAAGTAGGAGAGTGCCTGCCCGGGTGTGGTCCTCATGGAAGTAGGAGAGTGCCAGCCCGGGTGTGGTCCTCATGGAAGTAGGAGAGTGTTACATGTTAATCTCAATTAAATGTAGCTAAACTACAAATTACTCTGGATTAAATGTAGCTAAACTACAAATTACTCTGGATTAAATGTAGCTAAACTACAAATTACTGTCCATTAAATGTAGGTAAACTACAAATGACTGTCCATTAAATGTAGCTAAACTACAAATTACTCTGGATTAAATGTAGCTAAACTACAAATTATTCTGAATTAAATGTAGCTAAACTACAAATTACTCTGGATTAAATGTAGCTAAACTACAAATTACTGTCCATTAAATGTAGCTAAACTACAAATTACTGTCCATTAAATGTAGCTAAACTACAAATGACTGTGGATTAAATGTAGCTAAACTACAAATTACTGTCCATTAAATGTAGCTAAACTACGAGTTACTCTGGATTAAATGTAGCTAAACTACAAATTACTGTCCATTAAATGTAGCTAAACTACGAGTTACTCTGGATTAAATGTAGCTAAACTACAAATTACTCTCATTTAAATGTAACTAAACAACAAATTACTGTGGATTAAATGTAGCTAAATTACAAATTACTGTCCATTAAATGTAGCTAAACTACAAATGACTGTAGATTAAATGTAGCTAAACTACAAATTACTGTGGATTAAACCTAGCTAAACTACGAGTTACTCTGGATCAAATGTAGCTAAACTACAAATTACTGTGGATTAAATGTAGCTAAAATACAAGTTACTCTCCATTAAATGTAACTGAACTACAAATTATTCTGGATTAAATGTAGCTAAACTACAAGTTACTCTCCATGAAATGTAACTAAGATACACGTTATTCTCTATGAAATGTAGCTAAACTACAAATTACTCTCCATTAAGTGTAGCTAAACTACAAATTACTCTCCATTAAACGTAGACAAAATACAGGTTACTCTCCCTTAAATGAAGCTAAACTACAAGTTACTCTCCATTAAATGTAACTAAGATACAAGTTACTCTCCATTAAATGTAGCTAAACTACAAATTACTCTGGATTAAATGTAGCTAAACTACAAGTTACTCTGATTAAATGTAGCTAAACTACAGGTTACTTTCATTAAACATGCAGGTAAGACAATTGTTCGATTCTATTCCACACAGGCGGAGCAGTTAGCATGCTGGTAGCGGTCAGGCACACAAACAATCCTCCAGCCCTGACAAAGGGCAAAGGCGGACATTTATAACACTGATTGATCTGTATTTATGTTATTCACATGTGAATAATGTTGTATAATAGACTGTATTTATATTATTCACATGTGAATAATGCTGTATAATAGACTGTATTTATATTATTCACATGCGAATAATTCTGTATAATAGACTGTTTTTGTATTATTTACATGTGAATAAAGCTGTATAATAGACTGTATTTATATTATTCACATGTGAATAATGCTGTATAATAGACTGTATTTATATTATTCACATGTGAATAATGTTGTATAATAGACTGTATTTATATTATTCACATGTGAATAATGCTGTATAATAGACTGTATTTATATTATTCACATGTGAATAATGCTGTATAATAGACTGTATTAATATTATTCATATGTGGATAATGCTGTATAATAGACTGTATTTATATTATTCACATGTGAATAACGCTGTATAATAGACTGCATTTATGTTATTCACATGTGAATAATGCTGTATAATAGACTGTATGTATATTATTCACATGTGAATAATGCTGTATAATACGCTGTATTTATGTTATTCACATGTGAATAATGCTGTATAATAGACTGTATTTATGTTATTCACATGTGAATAATGCTGTATAATAGACTGTATTAATGTTATTCAGATGTAAATAATGCTGTATAATAGACTGTATTTATGTTATTCACATGTGAATAATGCTGTATAACAGACTGTATTTATGTTATTCACATGTGAATAATGCTGTATAATAGACTATATTTATATTATTCACATGTGAATAATGCTGTATAATAGACTATATTTATATTATTCACATGTGAATAACGCTGTATAATAGACTGTATTTATGTTATTCACTTGTGAATAATGCTGTATAATAGACTGTATTTATATTATTCACATGTGAATAATGCTGTATAATAGACTGTATTTATGTTATTCACTTGTGAATAATGCTGTATAATAGACTGTATTTATATTATTCACATGTGAATAATGCTGTATAATAGACTGTATTTATATTATTCACATGTGAATAATGCTGTATAATAGACTGTATTTATGTTATTCACTTGTGAATAATGCTGTATAATAGACTGTATTTATATTATTCACATGTGAATAATGCTGTATAATACACTGTATTTATGTTATTCACATGTGAATAATGCAGTATAATAGACTGTATTTATGTTATTCACATGTGAATAATGCTGTATAATAGACTGTATTAATGTTATTCAGATGTAAATAATGCTGTATAATAGACTATATTTATATTATTCACATGTGAATAATGCTGTATAATAGACTGTATTTATATTATTCACATGTAAAAAATACCCAAGTGTTTATTGTCTATTGTGAGCGAACTGTGGTGCTGAATTTCCCCCAGGGATCAATAAAGTACTTTCTATTATTTTCTATTCTATTCTAAATGAAAACCAGGTGTGCTCTAACCAGTCAGGGAACAGGTGAGGGAAAGCGCAGGAAATGGAACCAAAATAAACCAGGAAACAAATGCGTAAAATAAAGGAAACACGGCAGACAAGAGCGATGTGAAGTGACAGATGGTCACAAACACTGTTTGAAAACAACATTGATATAAATATGTCTCATAATTGCCGTTTTAAGAATGACTGCTTCTATTGGAATGTGGCAGACTTCCCGTTCCTGCCGGCGCTCGGAGAATTGTCATCCATTGCAGACATCTGAGCAACTCTGCAGAAAGCCAACATTGTCATTGGCCTTTAATAATAAATGTACAACACGGCAGGAGAGGGACTGCAATTAAAAATCACAACAGATATGAAGACTTCTGGCGTCTCGCCTACTTTGGCGTGTTTCCCCAAATATTGCTTTTTTACTGCAGACAATTAACCTTTGCAAGCAGCTGCAAGCCCACCAAGAACTGGAATTGGTCGGCAGGGGCTTTGACACCGATGGCCATGAATAGAACCACCAACGTGTTAGCATGAGCTTATAATTAAAGGTAATAGAGGTTCATTAGGACAGTGTTTTAGTCATTGCTGCCAACACGCAAGATGTTCCCAGCCTGACATTAGAACAAATGTCATCCTTCATCTGAGGTGTTGACATTTTGTCACGGTGGGAGAAAGAAGCACAAATAGATCCAAGCAGGTCCAAAATATTAAAAGGGTGTGAGTGTAATTAAAAAATCAAGTAAAAGTTTTTGCCTTGAAAATCATTTTTTACTTTGAAAATCATTTTTTACCTTGAAAATCATTTTTTAACTTGAAAATCATTTTTTACCTTGAAAATCATTTTTTACCTTATATTTTTTTAACCTTATATTTTTTACCTTAAAACATTTTTTTACCTTGAAAATAATTTTTTACCTTGAAAATATTTTTTTACCTTGAAAAACTTTTTTTTTTTACCTTAAAAATAATCTTTTACTTTGAAAATAATTTTTTACCTTGAAAATAATTCTTTACCTTGAAAATAATTTTTTACTTTAAATTTTTTTTTTACCTTGAAAATCATTTTTTACCTTAAAACTTTTTTTAACCTTAAAAATAATTGTTTACTTTGAAAATCATTTTTTACCTTGAATATCATTTTTTACCTTGAAAATCGTTTTTTACCTTGAAAATCGTTTTTTAACTTGAAAATCATTTTTTTACCTTGAAAATAATTTTTTACCTTCAAAAACTTTTTTTTACCTTAAAAATAATTTTTTACTTTGAAAATCATTTTTTACCTTGAAAATCATTTTTTACCTTGAAAATCATTTTTTACCTTGAAAATCGTTTTTTAACTTGAAAATCATTTTTTACCTTACATTTTTTTTACCTTGAAAATCATTCTTTACCTTAAAACATTTCTTTTACCTTGAAAATAATTTTTTACCTTGACAATTTATTTTTTACCTTGAAAAACTTTTTTTTACCTTGACAATTTATTTTTTACCTTGAAAAACTTTTTTTTAACCTTAAAAATCATTTTTACTTTGAAAATCGTGTTTTACCTTGAAAATAATTTTTTAACTTGAAAATTATTTTTTACCTTGAAAATCATTTTTTACTTTAAATTTTTTTTTTACCTTGGAAATCATTTTTTACCTTAAAACATTTTTTTTTACCCTGAAAATCATTTTTTACCTTGAAAATCATTTTTTACCTTGAAAAACTTTTTTTTACCTTAAAAATCATTTTTTACTTTGAAAATAATTTTTTACCTTGAAAATAATTTTTTAACTTGAAAATTATTTCTTACCTTGAAAATCATTTTTTACCTTGAAAATCATTTTTTACCTTGAATTTTTTTTTTTACCTTGAAAATCATTCTTTACCTTAAAACATTTTTTTTTTTTTACCTTGAAAATCATTTTTACCTTGAAAATCAACAACAAGAGGAAGGTGCTAGAAAAAAAAACAAAGTCCAACTGCTGACAAGGCAGGGTTTGACTACCGGGTACCTGGTACCTGGTACCTGGTATCAGGTGTGCCCCAGGAACGTTACTTAAAACAATTAAAATATCTGGCATATGCAGTTGAAAGATGTTTAATATAAGAACACATTGTGCGGAATCTGTGCTTTTAAAAGGCGGGGCCTGTTGCCTAGTGACGTGTGACGTCATCGAGGGTTTCAACGGAACTGTGTTTGTTGGCTTTTTGAATCTTTTCACCGGATTGTGTTACCTCTGCTTAATAAAGAGATAGAATGTGCTTCCATGGCTGTCATATCTTCTTGTAAACAAACGGGGTATTGTTTGGATGGCAACTTTGTCACTTCCACCATTGATTTGTTGTGCAATATCCCCATCGTGTAAGTGTGTTGTCGCCTGCTGCGTTGCAGCGTGATGTTTCCCCTTCTTGTTTGATATCAAGTTCATTTTAGTGCGATACTGCTTGTTGCTTTCACCACTATGTCCTTCATACCGACAGCCATCAGACTGTATAATGCATATGTTCCTCTTGACTGTACATGTACTGTAAATGTATAATGTAT
The DNA here is from genome assembly GCF_033978785.1 of Entelurus aequoreus. Lineage (NCBI taxonomy): Eukaryota > Metazoa > Chordata > Actinopteri > Syngnathiformes > Syngnathidae > Entelurus > Entelurus aequoreus. The sequence continues at coordinate 3,296,528 of NC_084745.1, forward strand.
TTATATTATTCACATGTGAATAATGCTGTATTATAGACTGTATTTATATTATTAACATGTGAATAATGCTGTATAATAGACTGTATTTATGTTATTCACATGTGAATAATGCTGTATAATAGACTGTATTTATATTATTAACATGTGAATAATGCTGTATAATAGACTGTATTTATATTATTCACATGTGAATAATGCTGTATAATAGACTGTATTTATATTATTAACATGTGAATAATGCTGTATAATAGACTGTATTTATATTATTCACATGTGAATAATGCTGTATAATAAACTGTATTTATGTTATTCACATGTGAATAATGCTGTATAATAGACTGTATTTATGTTATTCACATGTGAATAATGCTGTATAATAGACTGTATTTATATTATTCACATGTGAATAATGCTGTATAATAGACTGTATTTATATTATTCACATGTGAATAATGCTGTATAATAGACTGTATTTATATTATTCACATGTGAATAATGCTGTATAATAGACTGTATTTATATTATTAACATGTGAATAATGCTGTATAATAGACTGTATTTATATTATTCACATGTGAATAATGCTGTATAATAAACTGTATTTATGTTATTCACATGTGAATAATGCTGTATAATAGACTGTATTTATGTTATTCACATGTGAATAATGCTGTATAATAGACTGTATTTATATTATTCACATGTGAATAATGCTGTATAATAGACTGTATTTATATTATTCACATGTGAATAATGCTGTATAATAAACTGTATTTATGTTATTCACATGTGAATAATGCTGTATAATAGACTGTATTTATATTATTCACATGTGAATAATGCTGTATAATAGACTGTATTTATATTATTCACATGTGAATAATGCTGTATAATAGACTGTATTTATATTATTCACATGTAAAAAAATACCCAAGTGTTTGTCTATTGTGAGCGAACTGTGGTGCTGAATTTCCCCCAGGGATCAATAAAGTACTTTCTATTCTATTCTATTCTATTCAGTAAAAATATACTTCCTGCCTTGAACCTGCTGCACTTACGACGCCATCTTGTTGTCCACATAAATAAAACCACATCAAAAAAGTAGCGCGTCACGTGACATCGAGCTATCGCTAACGGCTTCGTAACGGACCTAAAAGTATTTAATTAGATTACTAGTAAAAGTAAAGTTACTATGCCGTTATTCCGGACACTGATCCTGAGTGACTGCTTTTATTTGCCAGTAATATTGCCAAACAAATAAATTAGCGACTGAAGGACTGAGTGTCCACAGTGTGGCGCTGCACATGCACATTACGTACTTACCTAGGCGGAAGAAAAAGTAGTTCCCACCGATCGCGTTTCATTTAGACAAGATCTCAATTATTTGGTTATTTTACATTTTAGTTAATGATATCTCAAATAACTAAAGTATCAAATGTATCAATATTTTGATTTGAGAATTGGTAAAAGAGCAGACAGATCTGGTATCTGCGGTATCGATAGAATAGAGAATGTCTCATTTGCACCCCTGGTGGTGAAATCTATCAAATTTAGGGTGGTCCCGAAAAAAGTTGACTGTGTCGGTTTTAAAAGTGCTTCCCCTCTGGTCAACATATGAAATAACAAGTGTGTGTCAGATATTGAAATGCACGTTACATAACCTCCCTCCCTTTAATTTGCAGAGTGCACACAAACTAACACACAAGTGCAAAACACAACTTTGTGGGTGGAGGGAATGTAAAGTTCCTACTTTCTGTGCATGGCGTCTCATTGGGCCAAAGATACGGAATATGGAATGTGTGACTCCACATGCACGGCCCCGGGCTGCGGCGCGTGTCGGCCCCGGATAAGAAAGCAGCAGCCTCCTCTAACTGCAGCGTTTGCTGGGAGCCATGAAGTATAAATTGAGCAGTGAGGTCAAGGAGGCGGGAATTAATAGTGGAGATAATCTGGTGTTTACTGAGGAAGCCCTTCATCCCCTGCTGTGTCACCCCAACTGTGGCAGCCATTGTAGACTTATCTAATCATACCACCTTAAATATTTCACAAACAAACTATTATACACCTATTTAATAATACCACCTTAAATATTTGTCAACCAAACAATTATACACTTATTTAATAATACCACCTTAACATTTGTCAACCAAACAATTATACATTTATTTAATAATACCACCTTAACATTTGACAACAAAACATTTATACACCTATTTAATAATACCACCTTAACATTTGACAACAAAACAATTATACACCTATTTAATAATACCACCTCAACATTTGTCAACCAAACAATTATACACTTATTTAATAATACCACCTTAACATTTGTCAACCAAACAATTATACATTTATTTAATAATACCACCCTAAATATTTGAAAATCTAACATTATACACCTATATAATAATACCACCTTAACATTTGACAACAAAACATTTATACACTTATTTAATAATACCACCTTAATATTTGACAACAAAACATGTATACACCTATTTAATAATACCACCTTAACATTTGACAACAAAACATTTATACACTTATTTAATAATACCACCTTAATATTTGACAACAAAACATGTATACACCTATTTAATAATACCACCTTAACATTTGACAACCAAACAGTTATACACATATTTAATAATACTACCTTAACATTTGTCAACCAAACATGTATACACCTATTTAATAATACCACCTTAACATTTGACAACAAAACAAATATACTTATTTAATAATACCACCTTAAATATTTCACAACCAAACAATTATACACTTATTTAATAATACCACCTTAAAAATTTCACAACCAAAAAATTATACACTTATTTAATAATACCACCTTAACATTTGTCAACCAAACAATTATACATTTATTTAATAATACCACCTTAACATTTGTCAACCAAACAATTATACACCTATTTAATAATACCACCTTAAATATTTCAACCAAACAATTATACATTTATTTAATAATACCACCCTAAATATTTGAAAACCTAACAATTATACACCTATATAATAATACCACCTTAACATTTGACAACAAAACATTTATACACTTATTTAATAATACCACCTTAAAATTTGACAACAAAACATTTATACACCTATTTAACAATACCACCTTAACATTTGACAACCAAACAATTATACACCTATATAATAATACCACCTTAACATTTGACAACCAAACAATTATACACCTATTTATTAATACCACCTTAACATTTGACAACCAAACAATTATACACCTATTTAATAATACCACTTTAAGATTTGACATCAAAAAATGTATACACTTATTTAATAATACCACCTTAACATTTGACAACCAAACAATTATACACTTATTTAATAATACCACCTTAACATTTGACAACCAATCAATTATACACTTATTTAACAATACCACTTTAACATTTGACAACAAAACATTTATACACTAATTTAAAAATACCACCTTAACATTTGACAATCCAACATATATACACTTATTTAATAATACCACCTTAACATTTGACAACCAAACAATTATACACTTATTTGATAATACCACCTTAACATTTGACAACAAAACAATGATACACGTATTTAATAATACCACATTTGACAAAAAAAATACCTATTTAATAATATCACCTTAACATTTGACAACAAACAATTATACACTTATTTAATAATACCACCTTAACATTAACATTTGACAACAAAAAAAATACTTATTTAATAATACCACTTTAAATATTTGACAACCAAACAATTATACAGCTATTTAATAATACCACCTTAACATTGTTTTAACCAAACAATTATACACCTATTTAATAATACCACCTTTACATTTATCAACCAAACAATTACACACCTATTTAATAATACCACCTTAACATTTGTCAACAAAACAATTATACACTTATTTAATAATACCACCTTAACATGTGACAACAAACAATTACACACCTATTTAATAATACCACCTTAACATGTGACAACAAACAATTACACAAGGCAACTCGGTAAAAAATCTGGGTATTATCTTCGACCCAACTCTCTCATTTGGGTCACAAATTAAGAGTGTTACTAAAACACTTCTTGAGGTATTATTTTGGGGTCTCCCTATGTCTAGCATGCAAAGTTTACGGTCGGTACACAATCCTATTACGCCTGTAAACACTGCATTGGCATTGGCACGTCTACCACACACCAGTGCACACTGAGGACACAAACGTGGTACTGGTGTGTTGCACAAAGTACGCCCACAAACGTGCACACACCAATCAGTCATGGAACAACTTGAGAGGAGCAACAAAAACGCTTCAAGGTTAAAGGAATTATAGCCCATGAGATGAATGGTGAGGATAGATATGTGTTGCTGGTGCTGATTGACAGGCCGGTGTTAAAACCGTTTCCATGACAGCGGTCTGAGGTAGTCTACAGCTGTTTGTAATCACTTACCAGGAAGGTTCTCAGTCATCAGGACTGCGTCTCTGGTCCAAAAACAGAGTATTGGAGGTTGATGAACTTCATTGAATGTTCATTATTCCCTCATGGTAGTAATAATCTATATATATAATATAATATGCCTCTTGCACGGGTAAAGAGTTACTTCCTGAAGTGATCTTGCGGGGTTTCCAAAGCGGTCTTGCCCGCATCAAAAGGTGCGTGCCACGCTACATAGTGTCCGCCCTGAGATGGGTAGGTTGTGAGTTCAAACCCCGGCCGAGTCATACCAAAGACTATAAAAATGGGAGCCATTACCTCCCTGCTTGGCACTCAGCATCAAGGGTTGGAATTGGGGGTTAAATCACCAAAAATGATTCCCGGGCGTGGCCACCGCTGCTGCTCACTGCTCCCCTCACCTCCCAGGGGGGTGAACAAGGGGAATGCAGAGGACACATTTCACCACACCTAGTGTGTGTGTGACAATCATTGTTACTTTAACTTTAAACTTTAACTTAATAAACAAAATAGATCAGAGATTGAGTCATTAACTGGTGAGAGTCTTTGTTTGGGCACTCGAGTCCGTGGAATGGTACATGGAAATCGATATCGGTATCAATTTTTGCAACTTTTGTGTGCGTGTTCATGTAATAATGAATGTTGATTTGATTTATAATAAAATCCCTTTTTTTAATTGACCATTCAATCATGAGAGGAACGTGTTACTGTCCAGTTGTTAGAACTTTACACTTCATGACTATTTACATTGTAGATTGTCACATCAAAACTATGAATGAGTTATGTACTTAACAAAAACAAGGTGAAATAACTGAAAACATGTTTTACATTCTAGTTCCTTCAAAATAGGAACCCTTCGCTCTGATTACTGTTTCGCACACTCTTTGCATTCTCTCCATCACTACTTTTGTTTTACCTCTCTTTTTGAAACGGAGCTGTGCCCTGCTTTTTATGTTGTGTTTATGTACAGGTTGTGATGCGTCTTCATGTTACGACATTCTGCATATGTGACTGGGGCTAGCAGTTAGCACTCGGAGTAGCTGTAATGTCGTGGATAAAACAGCTCGTTGAGACAACTGGATCTCGACCATGACGGCCAATAACTTACTTTAGTTTGTGCTAGTCTGGTTTTAAAGCAACAAACTCAACAGTATATAAAGCTACATCTGCACATGTTGAATGGGGGGGAGACAAGTCTCATTTTGCAAGTATACGATCATTTCAGTTAGTTTTGTGTGTGTTGGTTCAGTTGCCACTAGCTATGTGCACTTGGACACGTTTACAACGGATTAAAAGCCGGACCGGAATAAAAAGGCTCCATGTAAACATGCCATTTGGAATATTCTGACGCGATCACACACGTTCCGATCGAAATTTCATCCCGATCAAGACAGGTGGTTCATGCCGAAAGTTATTCGGATTGTAGCGCATCAAAACATTTCTTACGAAATCCGGGTAAAAATGATAATTGTCATAATTAACATAATTATCTGACAACAAAACAATTTTACACTTATTTAATACTACCACCTTAACATTTGACAACAAAACATTTACACACCTATTTAGTAATACCACCTTAACATTTGTCAAAAAAAACATTATACACCTAATTAATAATACCACATTTGACAACAAAATAATTATACTCATTTAATATTACCACCTTAACATTTGTCAACCAAACAATTATACACTTATTTAATAATACCACCTTTACATTTGTCAAACAAACATCATACACCTATTTAATAACACCACCTTAATATTTGACAACAAAATAATTACACTTATTTAGTAATACCACCTTAACATTTATCAAAAAAGCATTATACACCTATTTAATAATACCACCTTAACATTTGACAACAAAATAATTACACTTATTTAATAATACCACCTTAACATTTGTCAAACAAACATTATACACCTATTTAATAATACCACCTTAACATTTGACAACAAAATAATTACACTTATTTAATAACACCACCTTAACATTTGACAACAAAATAATTATATTTATTTAACAATACCACCTTAACATTTGTCAACCAAAAAATTACACACTTATTTAATATTACCACCTTAACATTTGACAACAAAACATTCATACACTTAGTTAATAATACTACCTTAACATTTGTCAAACAAACATTATACACCTATTTAATAATACCACCTTAACATTTGTCAACCAAACAATTATACACTTATTTAATAATACCACCTTAACATTTGACAACCAAACAGTTATACACCTATTTAATAATACCACCTTAACATTTGTCAAACAAACATTATACACCTATTTAATATTACCACCTTAACATTTAACAACAAAATAATTACACTTATTTAATAATACCACCTTAACATTTGTCAGAAAAACATTATACACCTATTTAATAATACCACCTTAACATTTGACAACAAAATAATTATACTTATTTAACAATACCACCTTAACATTTGTCAACCAAAAAATGATACACTTATTTAATATTACCACCTTAACATTGGACAACAAAACATTTATACACTTAGTTAATAATACCACCTTAACATTTGTCAAACAAACATTATACACCTATTTAATAATACCACCTTAACATTTGACAACAAAACAATTATACTTATTTAATAATACCACCTTAACATTTGACAAACAAACAATTATAAAAAATTATAATTATCATAATTAACATAATTATCCTTACTGGGCATGTCTTTGATGTCAGAGACTAAATTTAATAGTCTCGGAATGAAGGGATTGTCTTGCTGTTGTCTCCCCCCATTCAACATGCTTTATATACTGTTGAGTTTGTTGCTTTAAAACCAGACTAGCCTAAACTAAAGTATGTCATTGACCGTCATGGTCGAGATCCAGTTGTCTTAATGAGCTGTGTTTTATCCACGACATTACAGCTAACTGCTAGCCTCAGGCCACATATGCAGAATGTCGTAACATGAAGACGCGCCACAACCTGTACATAAACACAACATAAAAAGCGGGGCACAGCACCGTTTCAAAAAGAGAGGTAAAACAAAAGTAGTGATCGAGAAAATTCAAAGAGTGTGCAAAGCAGTAATCAGAGCGAAGGGTGTCTATTTTGAAGAAACTAGAATATACAACATGTTTTCAGTTATTTCACCTTGTTTTTGTTAAGTACATAATTCCACATGTGTTCATTCACAGTCGTACTAAGACAGAGTCCTCGCACGTCAGAACCACACTCTGGACTCTGGTTCTGTTTCAATACACAGTCGTACTAAGACAGAGTCCTCGCACGTCAGAACCACACTCTGGACTCTGGTTCTGTTTCAATACACAGTCGTACTAAGACAGAGTCCTCGCACGTCGGAACCACACCCTGGACTCTGGTTCTGTTTCAATACACAGTCGTACTAAGACAGGTGTCCTCGCACGTCAGAACCACACTCTGGACTCTGGTTCTGTTTTAATACACAGTCGTACTTAGACAGAGTCCTCGCACGTCAGAACCACACTCTGGACTCTGGTTCTGTTTCAATACACAGTCGTACTAAGACAGAGTCCTCGCACGTCAGAACCACACTCTGGACTCTGGTTCTGTTTCAATACACAGTCGTACTAAGACAGAGTCCTCGCACGTCAGAACCACACTCTGGACTCTGGTTCTGTTTTAATACACAGTCTACTAAGACAGAGTCCTCGCACGTCAGAACCACACTCTGGACTCTGGTTCTGTTTCAATACACAGCCTTGCCTCCTTTCTGATCTGTCCAGGACTTTGGGAAGGCCATTCTAAAACCCTAATTCTAGGCTGATTTAGCCATTCCTTTACCAATTTTGACGTGTGTTTGGGGTCATTGTCCTGTTGGAACACCCAACTGCGCCCAAGACCCAACCTCCGGGCTGATGATTTTAGCTTGTCCTGAAGAATTTGGAGCTAATCCTCCTTTTTAATCGTCCCATTTACTCTCTGTAAAGCACCAGTTCCATTGGCAGCAAACCAGGCCCAGAGCATAATACTACCACCACCATGCTTGACAGTAGGGATGGTGTTCCTGGGATTTATGGCCTCACCTTTTCTCCTCCAAACATATTGCTGGGTATTGTGGCCAAACAGCTCCATTTTTGTTTCGTCTGACCACAGAACTTTCCTCCAGAAGGTCTTATCTTTGTCCACGTGATGTCAGATGGCTCATATTTACACTTTTGTGGGATAAGCACGGTCATGAACGTGGCTCTGATCACCTCGTGACAGACTCAAATAGAACACAAATCTCCCCTCATTGCCCTCTCAGATAAATATTCACAGTGTGAGGACAATGACTCGGCCCACAGTTCTCCTATTAAAGCGGCAGCAGCCGCCTCCGGGCTCCTGGATTAGCCTGAATAGACCGCGCTCCCCAGGTACGGGATTTGCTTTACATTAGCCGGCTTTGCCCTTGGCTGTCACTGCTGTCCGGGTCACTAAGTGGCAATTGGCCACGCAGGACACTTGTTCTCACCAGACAATTAATAAGAAACGTTTAATTGACCGGCCACAAACATGTTTACACTCGATGCATGGTCATTTGTCGGAGCAGAAGGGAAAACACGTCACTTTCCAACAATCCTGCGAGGGAGAGGACCGGGGTGGGGAGGGCGGGGGGGTTGGTTCTGAGTCTGCATGTAGCTCGGGGCAATAAGGCTTTAAATTTTAAACATACATTCCTGCTTTGCCTCATTTCAATGTCATAGGACTGGAGGAGGAATCAGAATGCATGAAGTTGACTGCATGAAAAGATACTGTAAAATAAATGTATTCCAGGCGGCGTGTGCCACTGGATGGGATCATTGATTAACGGCGCCGAGCTCGGCGCTCCACATCCTTGTTTCATAAATATTTCATTAACGTCACAGACAGTGGCTGAGTCTGCTGTTGTGGGACTGTGACAGATGTCCATTAGTTGCACCCAGGGCCGGAGGAAAGGAGGTTCCAGTCACCCGTACCACCCCAGAGCTGCTGTGCCCATCTGGTATAGACTCCACAGTCCGCCTCTATTCCCCTTTTTCAGAAAGTCGTATCGAACAAACTCTTCTTGCTCGTTTTAGCTCACTGTCCCCAGAGTAGCGAGTGATTTCTTAGACCACAACAGACGTCTGGGTGAAGCACTCTGCAGGATTGGTGTTGATGAAACGGAGTTCCCAGGGGGGGGGGGAGCCCTGCCATGGTGGTCCTGGCGCTGAGGGCAGTGAGGTGAAAGAATGCACAGCAAACACAAATATCTTGAAATCGTAGAACCCAGAGGGACAGTGTGTCTCATTCACAGGCGGTGAACAAAATACGTTTGCTCCCAAATTCTTTGGGAGTTGCCTTCAAACGCGATCTCGTGATCCGTCACTTGTCGATACGGCCAGGAAGAACACGCGAGGTCGTCGGAGTTACATTCCTGCGGCTTTCCCGTCGATTTCCTTCTGTGAGTCAGGACTTACACCCAGGTCATAGCTACATTAAAAAAAACGAAAATTAACAAAACCAACTTGTTGGAATACGTACTCATCCTTCTACTATCCAGGTGAGAGGCATGCACTTGCTGATACAGAGTACACTTAATTCATGTTAAAGTCCCAACGATTGTCACACACACACTAGATGTGGTGACATTTGTCCTCTGCATTTGAACCATCCCCAGGTTCCAGTCCATAGTGGATCTAGCATAATAGTGTGAGAGTCCAGTCCATAGTGGATCTAGCATAATAGTGTGAGAGTCCAGTCCATAGTGGATCTAACATAATAGTGTGAGAGTCCAGTCCATAGTGGATCTAGCATAATAGTGTGAGAGTCCAGTCCATAGTGGATCTAGCATAATAGTGTGAGAGTCCAGTCCTAAGTGGATTTAGCATAATAGTGTGAGAGTCCAGTCCATAGTGGATCTAACATAATAGTGTGAGAGTCCAGTCCATAGTGGATCTAGCATAATAGTGTGAGAGTCCAGTCCATAGTGGATCTAGCATAATAGTGTGAGAGTCCAGTCCATAGTGGATCTAACATAATAGTGTGAGAGTCCAGTCCATAGTGGATCTAGCATAATAGTGTGAGAGTCCAGTCCATAGTGGATCTAACATAATAGTGTGAGAGTCCAGTCCATAGTGGATCTAACATAATAGTGTGAGAGTCCAGTCCATAGTGGATCTAACATAATAGTGTGAGAGTCCAGTCCATAGTGGATCTAACATAATAGTGAGAGTCCAGTCCATAGTGGATCTAACATACTAGTGTGAGAGTCCAGTCCATATTGGATCTAACATAATAGTGAGAGTCCAGTCCATAGTGGGGCCAGCAGTATTATTACACCATGTACCAAATGAAATAATTTTGAGGTGGGTAAGCTCAACCAAACATATTCCTTACATTATGCGTACCGGGTTATAAGGCGCACTGTTGAGTTTTGAGGAAAAAATACAAATATTTTAAGTGCGTCTTATAGTCCGCAAAATACGGTCTTTTAATGCATGTTGAGTCTAAATATATCTTCATCAACATTTGTGTATTTTGTCTAGAAGAAAGTGCACATATGTCGCAGTCTCCAGTTATTCTTTGAAGTTGATTTATGTCCACAAATGGAGACGTTTGACATGCAAATCAGGAGCAGTCGGAGGATATTGATTTTTCGAACCCAAGTAAATGTTTTTTTTTACCATTTATCAAACACTAAAGTCTTTAATTTATAAACATTTGTTGGTTCCTGTCTTGTATTCCTAGTTTAAAGAAGACAAAATTCTGTGTTCTTCCACATTTTGCAGCCGGGAGATGTTTGGCATGACATCTCGTACATGCGTGCACATTTCATTTCCCATTTGAGGCGGGCGGGATCAAACGTCCATCCTGCTTGACATGAAGGGCTGCATGATGCAACAAAGCGATGCGGCAGGTGTGCCGCTCGGCGAGGTGACCTCCAGTTACCCATGACGGCGTCCTCTCAGCGGATCCAAGTGCGCTTTTGCAAAAGTGTAATTTTAGTCTTCCGTGGAAATGCGCTCGGCGGGAAATGCAGAGAATTGTGACGTCGGAGAACTTCTGTGAACACAACCTGACTCCTTGCTGAAAGATAGCGAATCTGCTCTTTTGGACACTCGATTAGGTCACCCTGCACTGCGAGAACTCAGTGTTCAAAAACAAGACAAAAAAATACAAAAAAGAGGGGTATTTTATTTGAGCTAAGCAAAATTATCTGCCGATAGAACAAGAAAATTCGGCTTCTCAAGACTTTCCAAAACAAGTAAAATTAAAGCTGCAAGCAGCGTTGGTCGGGCCCGCATATTTGGCAGGTGCTAGTTGCTGAAGGATGTCAATCTATGAAATGTAGGTCTAAGTGAGACCTACAGAGAGGTTTTTGTTTCATGTCTCTAAGACGTTCTTACCGGTGCTTGTCTGTGTTTTCCTCCGAGGAGCAGTTTTGTCTGTGTTTTATTCCTAGGGGGCGCTAGAGCGCAATTTTGAGTTTTGGGGTTCGGTTTTTTATTAGATCGTAATTTCCGCCAGTTCTGATGTGTATAAAAAGTTTGGTGAGTTTTGAAGTATTTTAAGGGGGTCAAATTACAGCTCAAAGAGGCAAAAATTAGTGTTTTTATGAACATTTTGTTTTGAAGGGGTGATTGCCAACTTCCTGTTGATTTTTGCTGAAAGATGCTAGTGTATGAAATGTTCATCTCATGGTCCTCACTCAAGATCTTGTCAACATGCAAGGTGTTCCTCATACTAAAAACTAATTTATTGTTCTTAATGGAAAGGCAAAAAGGCAACGCTCAGGCAAATCATATTGTCTAAAAATGCATTTTCCCATATTTATGTATTTTGTTCATCTCATGGTCCTCGCTCAAGATCTTGTCGACATGCAAGGTGTTCCTTATGCTAAAACTAATTTATTGTTCTTAATGGAAAGGCAAAAAGGCAACGCTCAGGCAAATCATATTGTCTAAAAATGCATTTTCCCATATTTATGTATTTTTTTCATCTCATGGTCCTCACTCAAGATCTTGTCGACATGCAAGGTGTTCCTCACACTAAAAACTAATTTATTGTTCTTAATGGAAAGGCAAAAAGGCAACGCTCAGGCAAATCATATTGTCTAAAAATGCATTTTCCCATATTTATGTATTTTTTTCATCTCATGGTCCTCGCTCAAGATCTTGTCGACATGCAAGGTGTTCCTTATACTAAAAACTAATTTATTGTTCTTAATGGAAAGGCAACAAGGCAACCGCTTGTTACTCTCGGGGTCTCCTAGCCGCTCAGGCAAATCATATTGTCTAAAAATAAATTTTTCCATGGATAACATGACATCATCGCGCCAAGTGCGTGCTATTTCAGTCAATTAGTGCACATATATACATATATAATAGCTTTGTTTATAGTAAATTTAAAGAATTTATCTGAATGTGCATGAACTATTTCTGTTCAAAATAGTTAGAAATGTCACATGTTAAATGTTTAAATAGTCAGTTTACTGTACTGTGCCAACTGTACTACTATATGAGTACGTGTTTTCTATTGTTTCATTGAAAATAAAACAGCAAAGTCCATTTGGCTGTCATCTGTTTTAATTATGAGACACAATTGTGTCAAAATCATGATTTTTTTTTTTCATGCTTGAAGTAAGAAATTATTACTTTGAAAAAGTAGTTTTATAATTGTGAGTAGGGATGTCCGATAATGGCTTTTTGCTGATATCCGATATGCCGATATTGTCCAACTCTTTAATTACCGATACCGATATCAACCGATACCGATATCAACCCATATATACAGTCGTGGAATTAACACATTATTATGCCTAATTTGGACAACCAGGTATGGTGAAGATAAGGTACTTAAAAAAAAAATGAATCAAATAAAATAAGATAAATAAATTAAAAACATTTTCTTGAATAAAAAAGAAAGTAAAACAATATAAAAACAGTTACATAGAAACTAGTAATTAATGAAAATTTGTAAAATTAACTGTTAAAGGTTAGTATTATTAGTGGAGCAGCAGCACGCACAATCATGTGTGCTTACGGACTGTATCCCTTGCAGACTGTATTGATATATATTGATATATAATGTAGGAACCAGAATATTAATAACAGAAAGAAACAACCCTTTTGTGTGAATGAGTGTGAATGGGGGGAGGGAGGTTTTTTGGGTTGGTGCACTAATTGTAAGTGTATCTTGTGTTTTTTATGTGGATTTAATTAAAAAAAAAAAAAACAAAACCCGATACTGATAATAAAAAAAACGATACCGATAATTTCCGATATTACATTTTAACGCATTTATCGGCCGATAATATCGGCAGACCGATATTATCGGTGTTCTAATGGTACAATGTGTTTGCTCATTGGCTCAGAAGGCTAATTGATGATTAGAAAACCCTTCTGCAATCATGTTCACACATCTGAAAACACTTTAGCTCGTTACAGAAGCTACAAAACTGACCTTCCTTTGAGCAGATTGAGTTTCTGGAGCATCACATTTGTGGGGTCAATTAAACGCTCAAAATGGCCAGAAAAAGAGAACTTTCATCTGAAACTCCACAGTCTATTCTTGTTCTTAGAAATGAAGGCTATTCCACTAAATTGTTTGGGTGACCCCAAACTTTTGAACGGTAGTATATATATATATATATATATATATATATATATATATATATATATATATATATATATATATATATATATATATATATATATATATATATATAGGCCAATTTTTTTTTAATTGTAATTTTGAAGAATGTATCTGAATGTGCATGAACTATTTCTGTACAAAATTGTTTTGAAATGTCACATGTTAAATGTTTAAATATTAACTGTTGGTTTAATTATGAGACACAATTGTGTCAAAGTCGGGATTTTTTATTGCATGCTTGAAATAAGAAATGATGACTTTAAAAAAGTACTTTTATACTTGTGAGTGTTGATGACACAACAGTTGATATTCTAGTTTCAAGCATGTTTTACTCAATATAGGTCATCAAATCTCAGCAACAAGCTGTAATATCTTACTGACATCATTTAGGAGCAAAACACTTCAAACAAGTAAAACACTCTAACATCAGATCTGCTTAGTGAGAAGAATGATCTTATTAGACAGAAAATAAGCAAATATCAGCCTTATTTGAGATATTTCATCTTGCTTAGATTTCACTTTTTGCAGTGTACACATTCCAATTCTAAATATTTTACCAGCATTATTCCCTTTGATCAGTCATTGAGATATTTTTTTTTTGTTTAGGTAGTACATTACAGCAGCGTTTTTCAACCTTTTTTGAGCCAAGACGCATTTTTTGCGTTGAAAAAATCCGGAGGCACACCACCAGCGGAAATCATTAAAAAACGAAAGTCAGTTGACATTAAAAAGTGCTAGCCACAAAGATAGTGGAGACGGACAAGAGTCTTCACTCTGTTTCTTTCATCCTTGTCCTTATTTTGCGTTTGTTAGTGTTCTCCTGGGTTTAGTGTTAGTTCCTGCCCTGCGTTCTTATTTTGGCGGCACTTCCTGTTGTGTTAGTGCTTTTCACATCTTTATGCACCTGCTTTCTGTTAGCAATCAGTTCTATTTAAGTTGAGTGTGACCTAGCATTCCTTGTCGGGACTTAGCTTAGAATGTGCAGTCCTTGTCATGTGGGCGCTCTTTACTCCTGCCGGGAGTTTTTGCTGTGTTCCAGCATTCCATTTAGTTGTGGCAATTGTCGGATATGAATTCAAAGCATAACCAAGCATGCATCACTATAGCTCTTGTCTCAAAGTAGGTGTACTGTCACCACCTGTCACATCACACCCTGACTTATTTGGAACTTTTTGCTGTTTTCCTGTGTAGTGTTTTACTTCTTGTCTTGCGCTCCTATTTTGGTGGCTTTTTCTCTATTTTGGGTATTTTCCTGTAGCAGTTTCATGTCTTCCTTTGAGCGATATTTCCCGCATCTACTTTGTTTTAGCAATCAAGAATATTTCAGGTGTTTTCATCCTTCTTTGTGGGGACATTGTTGATTGTCATGTCATGTTCGGATGTACATTGTGGACGCCGTCTTTGCTCCACAGTAAGTCTTTGCTGTCGTCCAGCATTCTGTTTTTGTTGACTTTGTAGCCAGTTCAGTTTGAGTTTGGTTCTGCATAGCCTTCCCTAAGCTTCAATGCCTTTTCTTAGGGGCACTCACCTTTTGTTTATTTTTGGTTTAAGCATTAGACACCTTTTTGCAATTGTTGGATACGACTTTAAAGCATAACCAAGCATGCATCACTATAGCTCTTGTCTCAAAGTAGGTGTACTGTCACCACCTGTCACATCACACCCTGACTTATTTGGAACTTTTTGCTGTTTTCCTGTGTGTAGTGTTTTACTTCTTGTCTTGCGCTCCTATTTTGGTGGCTTTTTCTCTATTTTGGGTATTTTCCTGTAGCAGTTTCATGTCTTCCTTTGAGCGATATTTCCCGCATCTACTTTGTTTTAGCAATCAATAATATTTCAGTTGTTTTCATCCTTCTTTGTGGGGACATTGTTGATTGTCATGTCATGTTCGGATGTACATTGTGGACGCCGTCTTTGCTCCACAGTAAGTCTTTGCTGTCGTCCAGCATTCTGTTTTTGTTGACTTTGTAGCCAGTTCAGTTTGAGTTTGGTTCTGCATAGCCTTCCCTAAGCTTCAATGCCTTTTCTTAGGGGCACTCACCTTTTGTTTATTTTTGGTTTAAGCATTAGACACCTTTTTGCAATTGTTGGATACGACTTTAAAGCATGCATCACTATAGCTCTTGTCTCAAAGTAGGTGTACTGTCACCACCTTTCACATCACACCCTGACTTTTTTGGACTTTTTTGCTGTTTTCCTGTGTGTAGTGATTTAGTTCTTGTCTTGCGCTCCTATTTTGGTGGCTTTTTCTCTATTTTGGGTATTTTCCTGTAGCAGTTTCATGTCTTCCTTTGAGCGATATTTCCCCCATCTAGTTTGATTTAGCAAACAAGAATATTTCAGTTGTTTTTATCCTTCTTTGTGTGGACATTGTTGATTGTCATGTCATGTTCGGATGTACATTGTGGACGCCGTCTTTGCTCCACAGTAAGTCTTTGCTGTCGTCCAGCATTCTGTTTTTGTTGACTTTGTAGCCAGTTCAGTTTTAGTTTGGTTCTGCATAGCCTTCCCTAAGCGTCAATGCCTTTTCTTAGGGGCACTCACCTTTTGTTTATTTTTGGTTTAAGCATTAGACACCTTTTTGCAATTGTTGGATACGACTTTAAAGCATAACCAAGCATGCATCACTATAGCTCTTGTCTCAACGTAGGTGTACTGTCACCACCTGTCACATCACACCCTGACTTTTTTGTACTTTTTTTTTGCTGTTTTCCCGTGTGTAGTGTTTTACTTCTTGTCTTGCGCTCCTATTTTGGTGGCTTTTTCTCTATTTTGGGTATTTTCCTGTAGCAGTTTCATGTCTTCCTTTGAGCAATATTTCCTGCATCTACATTAATTTAGCAATCAAGGATATTTCAGTTGTTGATTGTCATGTCATGTTCGGATGCACATTGTGGACACGGCGTCTTTGCTCCACAGTAAGTCTTTGCTGTCGTCCAGCATTCTGTTTTTGTTTCCTTTGTAGCCAGTTCAGTTTTAGTTTCGTTCTGCATTCTTCCCTAAGCTTCAATGCCTTTTCTTAGGGGCACTTACCTTTTGTTTATTTTTGATTTAAGCATTAGACACCTTTTTACCTGCACACTGCCTCCCGCTGTTTCCGACAGCTACAAAGCAATTAGCTACCTGCTGCCACCTACTGACATGGAAGAGCCGTTTCAGTTTTAATAGATCACTCTGCGTGTGCTATATAATTGTATTTGCATGTTCTCCTCCCAGTGTTGTTGGCATTCTGATGATGAGCGTACAACCGTTTCATCACCAAGTTATGTGGATGATGAGCTCGTTTACATTTCCCTGCTAAAACCTTTACACGTGTTTTCCCTCTTTGTCCTCCCTCCTCTTTTTTGTTTTTTTACAGCGGGATTGCAATTTGTCGGGAGAAGATGAGGGGGAAAAAGGAGGCCAGCATATGGGCTGTGTGTGTGTGTGTGTTTGTGTGTGTGTGTGTGTGTGTGTGTGTGTGTGTGTGTGTGTGTGTGTGTGTGTGTGTGTGTGTGTGTGTGTGTGTGTGTGTGTGTGTGTGTGTGTGTGTGTGTGTGTGTGCGTGTGTGTGTGTGTGTGTGTGTGTGTGTGTGTGTGTGTGTGTGTGTGTGTGTGTGTGTGTGTGTGTGTGTGTGTGTGTGTGTGTGTGTGTGTGTGTGTGTGTGTGTGTGTGTGTGTGTGTGTGTGTGCGCGGATGTTTCTCCTCTTTATTTTGGGGAAGTAGAGCGCCGTCTCAGCTATTCCCCACTAATCAGGTGCTGCCAACCTGCCAGCCTCTCCAAACACTCTAATTAAGCAGCATCCCTTCCACTGTTGCAGCACACATGCACTGCACAAAGTCCGTGTTCAAAAACAGGAAACCAAAAATACAAAAAAAATGAGGGGTATTTTACTTGAGCTAAGGGAAATTATCTGCCAATAGAACAAGAAAATGTGGCTTGTCAGGACGTTCCAAAACAAGTCATATGGGCTAACCTCAATGAACCCCAAAATAGCTTAAAATAAGTATATGCTCACTAATAACAAGTGAACTTTTCTTGGTAGAAACAAAAATGAGACCTCTTTTCTCAATATGTTGAAAAATATTATTAAATTAAGACGTAACTTTAGAATATTGAATTATTAGTGATTCCCAGAGCCCCAAACAAGTCTGCGGGCTATAGAGCATGTTCTATTGGGGCTCCAGTACTATGGAATGTTCTAGCAGTAACAGTTAGAGATGCTACCTCAGTAGAAGCACTTAAGTCCCAACTTAAAACTCATTTGTATAGATCCACTATGGACTGGACTCTCACACTATTATGTTAGATCCACTATGGACTGGACTCTCACACTATTATGTTAGATCCACTATGGACTGGACTCTCACACTATTATGTTAGATCCACTATGGACTGGACTCTCACACTATAATGTTAGATCCACTATGGACTGGACTCTCACACTATTATGTTAGATCCACTATGGACTGGACTCTCACTATTATGTTAGATCCACTATGGACTGGACTCTCACACTATTATGTTAGATCCACTATGGACTGGACTCTCACACTATTATGTTAGATCCACTATGGACTGGACTCTCACACTATTATGTTAGATCCACTATGGACTGGACTCTCACTATTATGTTAGATCCACTATGGACTGGACTCTCACTATTATGTTAGATCCACTATGGACTGGACTCTCACTATTATGTTAGATCCACTATGAACTGGACTCTCACACTATTATGTTAGATCCACTATGGACTGGAGTCTCACAATTATGTTAGATCCACTATGAACTGGACTCTCACACTATTATGTTAGATCCACTATGGACTGGACTCTCACACTATTATGTTAGATCCACTATGGACTGGACTCTCACACTATTATGTTAGATCCACTATGGACTGGAATCTCACACTATTATGTTAGATCCACTATGGACTGGACTCTCACTATTATGTTAGATCCACTATGGACTGGACTCTCACACTATTATGTTAGATCCACTATGGACTGGAATCTCACACTATTATGTTAGATCCACTATGGACTGGACTCTCAAACTATGTTAGATCCACTATGGACTGGACTCTCACACTATTATGTTAGATCCACTATGGACTGGACTCTCACTATTATGTTAGATCCACTATGGACTGGACTCTCTCACTATTATGTTAGATCCACTATGGACTGGACTCTCACTATTATGTTGGATCCACTATGGACTGGACTCTCACTATTATGTTAGCTCCACTATGGACTGGACTCTCACACTA
The DNA here is from genome assembly GCF_033978785.1 of Entelurus aequoreus. NCBI lineage: Eukaryota > Metazoa > Chordata > Actinopteri > Syngnathiformes > Syngnathidae > Entelurus > Entelurus aequoreus. The sequence goes on from NC_084745.1 coordinate 3,315,901, forward strand.
TTATGTTAGATCCACTATGGACTGGACTCTCACTATTATGTTAGATCCACTATGGACTGGACTCTCACACTATTATGTTAGATCCACTATGGACTGGACTCTCACACTATTATGTTAGATCCACTATGGACTGGACTCTCACACTATTATGTTAGATCCACTATGGACTGGACTCTCACTATTATGTTAGCTCCACTATGGACTGGACTCTCACACTATTATGTTAGATCCACTATGGACTGGACTCTCACTATTATGTTAGATCCACTATGGACTGGACTCTCACACTATTATGTTAGATCCACTATGGACTGGACTCTCACACTATTATGTTAGATCCACTATGGACTGGACTCTCACTATTATGTTAGATCCACTATGGACTGGACTCTCACACTATTATGTTAGATCCACTATGGACTGGACTCTCACTATTATGTTAGATCCACTATGGACTGGACTCTCACACTATTATGTTAGATCCACTATGGACTGGACTCTCACTATTATGTTAGATCCACTATGGACTGGACTCTCACAATATTATACTAGACCCACTCGACCATTGCATCCGGTCTCCCCTACTTTGAGATATTTAATCTTACTTATATTTCAGTTTTTGCAGCGTGGAAACTTCCGGAAAGGAGGAACGAGATTATCTTCACACTGCAAAAACTGAAATCTAAGTAAGATGAAATATTTCAAATAAGGGTGATATTTGCTTATTTTCTGTCTGATAAGATCATTCTTCTCACTAAGCAGATTTTGTTAGAGTGTTTTACTTGTTTTAAGGGTTTTGGTCCTAAATGATCTCAGTAAGATATTACAGCTTGTTGCTGAGATTTGATGACCTATATTGTATGTATATATGCGCACTAATTGACTGAAAGAGCACGCTCTTGGTGTGATGATGTCATGTTGTCGATGGAAAAATGCATTTTTAGACAATATGATTTGCCTGAGCGTTGCCTTTTTGCCTTTCCATTAAGAACAATAAATTAGTTTTTAGTGTAAGTTTGCTGGTTTCAAGAAATGTAATGCCTAGCGCATATCATTATGTCAAGATAATGGCACTAGCATTTACTTCATTTAAGAATATTTTTCAACATATTGAGCAAAAAGGTCTCATAATTGTTTTTTCTACCAAGAAAAGTGCACTTGTTATTAGTGAGAATATACTTATTTTAAGCTATTTTTGGGTTCATTGAGGTTAGCTAATTTGACTTGTTTTGGAAAGTCCTGACAAGCCAAATTGTCTTGTTCTATTGGCAGATCATTTTGCTTAGTTCAAATAAAATACCCCTCATTTTTGTATTTTTTTGTCTTGTTTTCGAACACTGACTTTTTGCAGTGCGCCGGCTCCAAAGGTTTAACTTTTTTTTTTTTTTTTTTGCATCGGCAAAGACGTCCCGCTAAGGTTTCCCGCTATGTTGTGATTACTTTTTTTTGCACGTGCAGCATCCAAAACTGCAACGCTTTTGGCGTGATTACCTTCAGAAAGTGGCAATTTTTCTTCACACGCTCAGAAATGTGACACGAGTCCTCAAGTTGATGTTCAAATAGGACCCGGGTGAGAAGGCGCTCCATGTTGTGCGACTACAAATAATCTCATTTTTATGTATTTTTGTTCGTCTCATGGTCCTCGCTCAAGACCTTGTCCACATGCAAGGTGATCCATGCGTGTCCCCCGGTAATGGCCCGTGGGTTTTGTTCACTTTGGAGAGTGTTTGCACTCATTAGGAGGATTGTAATTCCACTTCCACACTGCAAAAAGTCAGTGTTCAAAAACAAGAAAAAAAAATACAAAAATTTGGGGTATTTTACTTGAACTAAGCAAAATTATCTGCCAATAGAACAAGAACATTTGGCTTGTCAGGACTTTCCAAAACAAGTCAAATTAGCTAACCTCAATGTACCCAAAAATACCTTAAAATAAGTATATTCTCACTAATAACAAGTGCACTTTTCTTGGTAGAAAAACAATGAGACCTTTTTGCTCAATATGTTGAAAAATATTCTTAAATGAAGTAAATGCTAGTGCCATTATCTTGACATAATGATATGCGCTCGGCATTACATTTCTTGAAACCAGCAAACTTACACTAAAAACTAGTTTATTGTTCTTAATGGAAAGGCAAAAAGGCAACGCTCAGGCAAATCATATTGTCTAAAAATTAATTTTCCCATATTTATGTATTTTTTTCATCTCATGGTCCTCGCTCAAGACCTTGTCCACATACAAGGTGATCCATGCGTGTCCCCTGGTAATGGCCCATGGGTTTTGTTCACTTTGGAGAGCGTTTGCACTCATTACGATAATTGTAATTCCACTTCCACACTAAGAAAAAGTCAGTGTTCAAAAACAATAAAAAAAAAATGAAAAAATTTGGGCTATTTTTCTTGAACTAAGCAAAATTATCTGCCAACAGAACAAGAACATTTGGCTTGTCAGGACGTTCCAAAACAAGTCAAATTAGCTAACCTCAATGTACCCAAAAATACCTTAAAATAAGTATATTCTCACTAATAACAAGTGCACTTCTCTTGGTAGAAAAAACAAATATGAGACCTTTTTTCTCAATATGTTGAAAAATATTCTTAAATGAAGTAAATGCTAGTGCCATTATCTTGACATAATGATATGCGCTCGGCATTACATTTCTGGAAACCAGCAAACTTACACTAAAAACTAATTTATTGTTCTTAATGGAAAGGCAAAAAGGCAACGCTCAGGCAAATCATATTGTCTAAAAATGTATTTTCCCATATTTATGTATTTTGTTATCTCATGGTCCTCGCTCAAGACCTTGTCGACATGCAAGGTGTTCCTTGCATGCAGCCTGTGGGTTTTGTTCACTTTGGAGAGCATTTGCACTCATTAGGAGAATTGTAATTCCACTTCCACACTGCAAAAAGTCAGTGTTCAAAAACAATTAAAAAAAAAGAAAACATTTGGGGTATTTTTCTTCAACTAAGCAAAATTATCTGCCAATAGAACAAGAACATTTGGCTTGTCATGACTTTCCAAAACACGTAAAATTAGCTAACCTCAATGAACCCCAAAATACCTTACAATTAGTATATTCTCACTAATAACAAGTGCACTTTTCTTGGTAGAAAAAACAAATATGAGACCTTTTTGCTCAATATGTTGAAAAATATTCTTAAATGAAGTAAATGCTAGTGCCATTATCTTGACATAATGATATGCGCTCGGCATTACATTTCTTGAAACCAGCAAACCTACACTAAAAACTAATTTATTGTTCTTAATGGAAAGGCAAAAAGGCAACGCTCAGGCAAATCATATTGTCTAAAAATTAATTTTCCCATATTTATGTATTTTTTTCATCTCATGGTCCTCGCTCAAGACCTTGTCCACATACAAGGTGATCCATGCGTGTCCCCTGGTAATGGCCCATGGGTTTTGTTCACTTTGGAGAGCGTTTGCACTCATTACGATAATTGTAATTCCACTTCCACACTAAGAAAAAGTCAGTGTTCAAAAACAATAAAAAAAAAATGAAAAAATTTGGGCTATTTTTCTTGAACTAAGCAAAATTATCTGCCAACAGAACAAGAACATTTGGCTTGTCAGGACGTTCCAAAACAAGTCAAATTAGCTAACCTCAATGTACCCAAAAATACCTTAAAATAAGTATATTCTCACTAATAACAAGTGCACTTCTCTTGGTAGAAAAAACAAATATGAGACCTTTTTTGTCAATATGTTGAAAAATATTCTTAAATGAAGTAAATGCTAGTGCCATTATCTTGACATAATGATATGCGCTCGGCATTACATTTCTGGAAACCAGCAAACTTACACTAAAAACTAATTTATTGTTCTTAATGGAAAGGCAAAAAGGCAACGCTCAGGCAAATCATATTGTCTAAAAATGTATTTTCCCATATTTATGTATTTTGTTATCTCATGGTCCTCGCTCAAGACCTTGTCGACATGCAAGGTGTTCCTTGCATGCAGCCTGTGGGTTTTGTTCACTTTGGAGAGCATTTGCACTCATTAGGAGAATTGTAATTCCACTTCCACACTGCAAAAAGTCAGTGTTCAAAAACAATTAAAAAAAAAGAAAACATTTGGGGTATTTTTCTTCAACTAAGCAAAATTATCTGCCAATAGAACAAGAAAATTTGGCTTGTCATGACTTTCCAAAACACGTAAAATTAGCTAACCTCAATGAACCCCAAAATACCTTACAATTAGTATATTCTCACTAATAACAAGTGCACTTTTCTTGGTAGAAAAAACAAATATGAGACCTTTTTGCTCAATATGTTGAAAAATATTCTTAAATGAAGTAAATGCTAGTGCCATTATCTTGACATAATGATATGCGCTCGGCATTACATTTCTTGAAACCAGCAAACCTACACTAAAAACTAATTTATTGTTCTTAATGGAAAGGCAAAAAGGCAACGCTCAGGCAAATCATATTGTCTAAAAATTAATTTTCCCATATTTATGTATTTTGTTTATCTCATGGTCCTCGCTCAAGACCTTGTCGACATGCAAGGTGTTCCTTGCATGCAGCCCGTGGGTTTTGTTCACTTTGGAGAGCGTTTGCACTCATTAGGAGAATTGTAATTCCACTTCCACACTGCAAAAAGTCAGTGTTCAAAAACAATTAAAAAAAAAGAAAACATTTGGGGTATTTTTCTTGAACTAAGCAAAATTATCTGCCAATAGAACAAGAAAATTTGGCTTGTCATGACTTTCCAAAACACGTAAAATTAGCTAACCTCAATGAACCCCAAAATACCTTAAAATAAGTATATTCTCACTAATAACAAGTGCACTTTTCTTGATAGAAAAAACAAATATGAGACCTTTTTGCTCAATATGTTGAAAAATATTCTTAAATGAAGTAAATGCTAGTGCCATTATCTTGACATAATGATATGCGCTCGGCATTACATTTCTTGAAACCAGCAAACTTACACTAAAAACTAGTTTATTGTTCTTAATGGAAAGGCAAAAAGGCAACGCTCAGGCAAATAATATTGTCTAGAAATGCATTTTCACATATTTATGTATTTTGTTCATCTCATGGTCCTCGCTCAAGACCTTGTCGACATGCAAGGTGTTCCTTACATGCAGCCCGTGGGTCTTGTTCACTTTGGAGAGCGTTTGCACTCATTAGGAGAATTGTAATTCCACTTCCACGACATTTGCAAATCAAAGGTTGTTTACAAATGTGCGAGGGAGTGATATTTGACGGAGTGTGGACAAGCGCTACTCCACATAACAGCTCTTGAAAGGCTCCTTTCATCGTTGGTACTTTGTACAATTAACTGAGCTTTTGTGATATGATCTCCAAAGACCGGGAACATCACGCCGCCGCCGTCGAGTAAGCGGACGTAACGGGAGGCCGACTGGTGCAGTAAAGACGCGTGAGCAAACGCCTTGAAAGTCGCGGTGGATTCTTCACGCTGAAATCTGCCGACTGCGGTCTGGTGGAGGCAGGTTGCATGAGGTGGAGGCAGGTTGCATGAGGTGGAGGCAGGTTGCATGAGGTGGAGGCAGGTTGCATGAGGTGGAGGTAGGTTGTATATGTATATATATATATATATATATATATATATATATATATATATATATATATATATATATATATATATATATATATATATATATATATATATATAAATATATATATATATATATATATAAATATAAATATATATATATGTATATATATATATATATATATATATATATATAAATATATGTATATATATAAATATAAATATATATATATATATATATATATATATATATATATATATATATATATATATATATATATATATATATATATATATATATATATATATATATATATATATATATATATATATATATATATATATATATATATACATTCCACCAGGAAAGTATTCACGGTGCTTCACTGTTTCCACATTTTGTTATATTACAGTTGAATTCCAAAATGGAATAAATACAATTTTGTCCTCAAAATTCTGCACACAAGATCTCATAATGACAATGTAAAATTATTATTCTTTTTTTAAAATTTTGAAGTATTCACAGCCTTTGCTCAATACTTAGTCGATGCCCCTTCGGCAGCAATTACAGCCTCGAGTCTTTTTGAATACGACGCCACAACGTGGCACACCTATCTTTGGTGGGTGGGGAACCTGCTGATTTACAGGATCATATATTGCCGTGTGAGCTCGACTGCAAACAACAATCTTGGACTTGAGTTAAATATTTGTGTGACCAAGGTGAGGTCACATGAGTCGGACTGATGTTTTGTTTGCGTAACGAGGTCCAGTTCAGTCCACTCTTCAACTCTTGGCCTGTCCAGCAGTCAGGCCCGTGTTCTCCTGTCTGTCTGCCACACCAACACCACAAGTGTCTGCCACACCAACACCACAAGTGTCTGCCACACCAACACCACAAGTGTCTGCCACACCAACACCACAAGTGTCTGCCACACCAACACCACAAGTGTCTGCCAGACCAACACCACAAGTGTCTGCCACACCAACACCACAAGTGTCTGCCACACCAACACCACAAGTAGTGGTAGGACTTCACGCCGGCCAAGAAGGAGAAGACGTTGAAGTGTGGGAAGTTGCGAGCGGTATTGTCACCAAGGCCTTGATCCTTCACCAGGGCCTTCAGGCGCGCACACAATGTCGGCCTTTCTTGCCGCGGCGCAGATGGCGTCGTTAAAAAAAAAAAAAAAAACAGGAAAAAAAAGAGGCGTTGTGAGCAAACACAAACAGTGGTGACCCTCGGAGGCAGCAATCCATCTCTTCTCCTGTTGGCCTGCGATTGTCTTTAGAAGATCAAGGCCTCCTGGCAGCACTGAAGTGCTCCTGCTTTTGTGCCGCCTCACTTCAGGCCACTCTTCAAATGTAAATAGCAACTTTGCTAAATCTTCTATATTTCTCCCTGCTTTTGTTCCCGCTTGAATTATCTGGGACTTCACGGGACTTTGTGATCTACAGTTATTGAGCTCGGGCTTGGAACTCTCAGGCTCCTTTGCATGTTTTTTGTTTTGTCCTTCTTTGTCCAGACAGCAAATTTGTGCACGCAGTTGATGCTCACATGTTGGCACGGCCAGTGGGTTTTGAGGGCTTTTTTTTCCAGGATCGTCCTGGCCTGAAAATACTTGATTTCACAGCAGCTTGTTCACTAGCCTTGTTGTTTCCACTAGAGCAGTGGTTCTCAAACTTTTTTGGTCATCCCCCACTTTGGACAATGGGGAGTTTTCAAGCCCCACCTGCCCCCATTGCCCCAACAGAACGCTAATGCCAAGCTTAACATTTTCAAATTTATTGAACATCAAGTAACATCAAGTTGTATACATTCAAACTCAATAACATAAAATAACATCAAGTTCAATAATAAATACAATAACTGTGCAGCTGTTGTATAACTTGCATCAAGTTCAATAATAAATCAAAAAAAGTGTTATAACTTGCATCAAGTTCAATAATAAATCAAATAAAAGTGTTATAACTTGCATCAAGTTCAATAATAAATCAAATAAAAGTGTTATAACTTGCATCAAGTTCAATAATAAATCAAACATTTTTTTATAACTTGCATCAAGTTCAATAATAAATCAAATAAAAGTGTTATAACTTGCATCAAGTTCAATAATAAATCAAATAAAAGTGCCACTTTGCAATCTTTGCAAAAAAAAAGGAGGAGCTATGCATTTTGGCAAGACAGGGAAGTGAACATGAGTTTTACAGTACTCCAGCATTAGTGGCTGCAATGAGCCTGTTTTGCACTGCACAGCTTTTCAAATCGGGGTTGCAGGCTTGACACTGCCACTGTTAAAACCTCATTGAGTTCGGGGCTGAGCTGCCTTGACGCGAGTGCTTCCCGGTGAATGACACATTGTGTCCAATGCGCATTTGGCGCAACCCTCTTTATTAGAGCCTGCAGCCCGTTTCTTTACCCTGCCATGGTCTTTGCGCCATCAGAGCAAAAGCCCACACAGTTTTCCCATTTAAGGTTGTGTTCTTTGAGGAAACTGTCCATTATCTCGAACAGCTCATCAGCAGTGGCTCTATTTTTTATGTATTTGCAAAACAGCAAATCCTCGCACAGTGACTCGCCATTCACAAAGCTTCCGCTTAGCCCCGCCCCCATTAGTTACTGTTGCTATGTCTGTCAAACTTTCGCTCCTACCTAGAAATTTAAAGCCTACAGGAAAAATAAGTAATTTACATTTATTTATATAGCGGATTTCACAGACAGAATCACAAAGTGATTTACAGTGTGTATAGAAAATGAAAGCATAGTAAAAAAAAAAATCTAAGAATATAATTAAAAAAAAAAAAAAATGTAAAGTGAAATTTCCTCCCGTTCCTCGCGCCCCACCTGTCATGTCTCTATTCCCCACCAGTGGGGCGCGCCCCACACTTTGAGAAACGCTGCACTAGAGTGTCCGATTATGGCTTTTTTGCAGATATCCGATATTCCGATATTGTCCAACTCTTAAAGGCCTATTGAATTTTTTTTAATTTATACGGGAATAGCAGATCCATTCTATGTGTCATACTTGATCATTTCGCGATATTGCCATATTTTTGCTGAAAGGATTTAGTAGAGAACATCGACGATAAAGTTCGCAACTTTTGGTCGCTGATAAAAAAAAAAGCCTTGCCTGTACCATCCGAGGTGGTTTAAAATACAAATCCGTGATCCACAATAGAAAAAGGAGAGAGTGTGGAATCCAATGAGCCAGCTTGTACCTAAGTTACTGTCAGAGCGAAAAAAGATACGTCCTGCACTGCACTCTAGTCCTTCACTCTCACGTTCCTCATCCATGAATCTTTCATCCTGGCTCAAATTAATGGGGTAATCGTCGCTTTCTCGGTCCGAATCGCTCTCGCTGCTGGTGTAAACAATGGGGAAATGTGAGGAGCCTTTCAACCTGCGACGTCACGCTACTTCCGGTACAGGCAAGACTTTTTTTTATCAGCGAACTTTATCGTCAATGTTCTCTACTAAATCCTTTCAGCAAAAATATGGCAATATCGCGAAATGATCAAGTATGACACATAGAATTGATCTGCTATCCCCGTTTAAATAAAAAAATGTCATTTCAGTAGGCCTTTAAGGTTGTTAATGTTTTTTTCCTTACATTTTAAAGAGACCCCCCAGGGTGACGTGTAAATGTTCAGAAGCGACATTGAGTCCGTCAGCGCGACACACTTTGTCAGGCTAATGACGGCATAATGGCGTTTGCTGAGGACCTCATAAAGGCTGATGGTTCTGCTTTACGAGCCTCACGCGGCTCTTCACGGGCAAGCACAGGAGGTCAGTTGACCTTTGACCTGCGCAAACACACCAAAGCACCCGAAATGTTGTCGCCGGCCTTCGGTAGTAAAAGTTCAACACACACAATCTGTGTCGGTACTTGGCCTGCACGCCAACCACACGTTTCCAAACAATGTTGCTTTCTGGTGTGACGTTCCATTAAAAAACTGTTTTGTAAGACAAAAAAATACAAAATACACCACAAATGTTTTCTGATGTGATGAAACCCAAAGACTCCTAAGAATATACGCTCATATAGTCTTTTAATAACCTTCTCTGGGGACAAAGATGGACTTTTTTGGTCCTTTAAGTCAATTTATGTTGTATTTTGGGCCATATTTTTATGTTACTCATTAATTTCAACGTCCGATTCTTTCCCAGGTGTTTGATATTCTGGCAGTTATTGGACAAAACCCCGTCATTTTGGATACATATTCTTACTTACTTACTTTTTTTTTTAACTCAAATCACTCAATTAACATCAGTCCTAAACAAAACTATCAAAAATGTCAAGATTTTTTAATATATATTGTATTTTAACCCTTTGAAGGCCTTTTGATCAACTGATGTTAGCGTTTATAATTAATATACATTTGCATAACGTGCGTTTTTAAACCTTTGACATGAAATAGCCTTCAAAATAACTCCAAAATAATAATGAAAAAAAAAAAAAAAAATACATGTTTGATGAATGAATTTGAGCATACCTGGAGGGTTAAAAAAACGACACAATTTATGACAAGTTTATGTTGTTGTTGTGGCAAATAGAGTTGTAATATTATATTAACCATAATATAGTTCTCTTCGGGGTGAATTTAGGATTGAAGAAGACTCAGATGAATGTAGCATTTGCAAAAGATTGACAAAAAACATTTATTTTTTAATAATACAGCATCTCAGCTTAACAAATATTCCCGCTTTAAAGCAGACAATTATCATCGGACTTCATTTTTGAAATATGAAATGTTTTAATGAAGCAAAATTATTATCCAAACAAGATTCTTACTATATGAGGCGTAGTCATATACACATATACTGTATGTATATATATATATATATATATATATATATATATATATATATATATATGTATATATATATATATATATATATATATATATATATATATATATATATATATATATATATATATATATATATATATATATATATATATATATATACCCCACACTCATATATGGGTTTCCTCAATCATCTCCTGATGATTGAGGAAACCCTCATGAAACAGGCCTGTAGAGATGAAATAGTCTTGTGATTTTTTCCCACACATACATATTACGCTCTACCACGGTATCGAGCACTATTTTTTTGGATAATCTAATTAAGACATATATATATATATATATATATATATATATATATATATATATATATATATATATATATATATATATATATATATATATATATATATATATATATATATATATATGTCTTAATTAGATTATCCAAAAAAAAATAAAACATTTTTTTAATTGTATTTATTTATATATATATATATATATGTATGTACACACACACATATATATATATATATATATACATATATATATATATATATATATATATATATATATATATATATATATATATATATATATATATATATATATATATATATATATATATATATATATGTATGTGTATATATATATATCTATATGTGTATATATATATATATATAAATATATCTATATGTGTATATATATATATCTATATGTGTATATATATATATCTATATATATATATCTATATATCTATATATATATATATATATATATATATAGATATATAGATATATATCTCTATATATATATATATATATATATATACATATATATATATATATATATATATCTATATATATATATATATATATATATATATATATATATATATCTATATCTATATATATCTATATATATATATATATATATATATATATATATATATATATATATCTATATATATATATATATATATATAGATATATATATATATATATATATATATATATATATATATATATATATATATATATATATATATATATATATATATATATATATATATATATATATATATATATATATATATATATATATATATATATATATATATATATATATATATATAGATAGATATATATATATATATATATATATATATATATATCTATATATATATATATATATATATATATAGATATATATATATATATATATATATATATATATATATATATATATAGCGTATATATATATATATATATATATATATATATATATATATATATATATATATATATATATATATATATATATATATATATATATATATACATATATATATATATATATATGGTGGTGGTTATATATATATACATATATATATATATATATATATTGTGGTTAAAAACAATCCAGGTGACTGTGAAGCCAAGAGTTCATCATGTTGCTACGACCATTTATTATGCAGCAAGACCAGGACGGAGGGTCCCTCAGAGGCCCCTGGGCTCCCATTTAGAGCCGCTTTAAGGGCCCCAAATGTCTGCCGTGACCCTTCAACTCACCGTGGGACCGCGTGAACTCCTGAAGTCAACACGACTCGGCCCACTGGGAGCATTACAACGCTCCTTGGTCTGGATGTCTGTCCCCCGCACATGTGGAGGACATTTCTTGGACCGGAAGACAACGCACGGCAAACCTTCATTCTGGCCCTCTTTTGTTCTCCGTTTGAAGCCAGGAAAAAAGTGCTACTTTGACAAATATTCTCGCAAAAAGCGTGATTTCTCTCCGGCTGCTGCTGCATATTTAGCGAGTGCTATGGTGTAGAAAGCAGTCTGTCAGCGCCTCCATGTCCACCAGAAGTCTGCTCAGTCCTCTCGCCTGCCTGCTGTTTATTTATGAGCAGGTCTGGGCTCCACGCTTTTAATCATTCATGAAACTTCGACAGGCTGGAAAAGAAGTCAACACCATGCTGGATCCCTGGAAAATATCTGCATTTCTCTGGGATTCCAATTCTTTTTTCCCTACAGATGTCCTACTTTACCCACAAACATGAGCCAGGGACGGCCATGGTGGTGTCAACTCTACCCCAAAACTGCAAACACTGAAATATAAGTAACCCCTACACTGCAAACACCAAGTAAGATGAAATATCTCAAATAAGGGTGATATTTGCCTTTTTTCCGTCTGATAAGATCATTATTCTCACTAAGCAGATTTTATGTTAGAGTGTTTTACTTGTTTTAAGTGTTTTGCTCCTAAATGATCTCAGTAAGATATGACAGCTTGTTGCTGAGATTTGATGAGCTATATTGAGTAAAACATGCTAAAAACTAGAATATCAACTGTTGCAAAGCTGTGTCATCAACACTCACAAGTATAAAAGTACTTTTTTAAAGTAATCATTTCTTATTTCAAGCATGCAATAAAAAATCCTGACTTTGACACAATTGTGTCTCATAATTAAACCAACAGTTAATATTTAAACATTTAACATGTGACATTTCAAAACAATTTTGTACAGAAATAGTTCATGCACATTCAGATAAATTCTTCAAAATTACAATTTAAAAAAAATCGGCCTATATATATATATATATATATATATATATATATATATATATATATATATTTATATTATATATATATATATATATATATATATATATATATATATATATATATATATATATATATATATATATATATATATATATATATATATATATATATATATATATATATATATATATATATATACACTACCGTTCAAAAGTTTGGGGTCACCCAAACAATTTAGTGGAATAGCCTTTCATTTCTAAGAACAAGAATAGACTGTCGAGTTTCAGATGAAAGTTCTCTTTTTCTGGCCATTTGGAGCGTTTAATTGACCCCACAAATGTGATGCTCCAGAAACTCAATCTGCTCAAAGGAAGGTCAGTTTTGTAGCTTCTGTAACGAGCTAAAGTGTTTTCAGATGTGTGAACATGATTGCACAAGGGTTTTCTAATCATCAATTAGCCTTCTGAGCCAATGAGCAAACACATTGTACCATTAGAACACTGGAGTGATAGTTGCTGGAAATGGGCCTCTATACACCTATGTAGATATTGCACCAAAAACCGGACATTTGCAGCTAGAATAGTCATTTACCACATTAGCAATGTATAGAGTGTATTTCTTTCAAGTTAAGACTAGTTTAAAGTTGTCTTCAATGAAAAGTACAGTGCTTTTCCTTAAAAAATAAGGACATTTCAATGTGACCCCAAAATTTTGAACGGTAGTATATATATATATATATATATATATATATATATATATATATATATATATATATATATATATATATATATATATATATATATATATATATATATATATATATATATGTATGTGTGGGAAAAAATTACAAGACTATTTCATCTCTACAGGCCTGTTTCATGAGGGTTTCCTCAATCATCAGGAGATTTCCTGATGATTGAGGAAACCCTCATGAAACAGGCCTGTAGAGATGAAATAGTCTTGTGATTTTTCCCACACACACATATTACGCTCTACCACGGTATCGAGCACTATTTTTTTGGGATAATCTAATTAAGACATATATATATATATATATATATATATATATATATATATATATATATATATATATATATATATATATATATATATATATATATATATATATATATATATATATATATATATATATATATATATATATATATATATATATATTTCTTGCTCACTAATTGACTGAAAGAGCACGCACTTGGCGCGATGATGTCATGTTATCGATGGGAAAATGCCCTTTTAGACAATATGATTTGCCTGAGCGTTGCCATTTTGCCTTTCCATTAAGAACAATAAACTAGTTTTTAGTGTAAGTTTGCTGGTTTCAAGAAATGTAATGGCGAGCGCATATCATTATGTCAAGATAATGGCACTGGCATTTACTTCATTTAAGAATATTTTTCAACATATTGAGAAAAAAGGTCTCATATTTGTTTTTTCTACCAAGAAAAGTGCACTTGTTATCAGTGAGAATATACTTATTTTAAGGTATTTATTGGTTCATTGAGGTTAGCTAATTTGACTTGTTTTGGAAAATCTTGACAAGCCAAATTTTCTTGTTCTATTGGCAGATAATTTTGCTAAGTTCTAGTAAAATACCCCTCATTTTTGTATTTTTTCCCCTTGTTTTTGAACACTGACTTTTTGCAGTGTAACTATTATCACCTTACAATATAAATACAGTCAGTCCCTTCATTATCTTCCCACTCCATTTTCAAAGCATCTCCAGCTGCCTTCCCTTCACATGCGCGCTAATTAGACAACATTTATTGTGGAGGCAGCAAAATTATTTTATGATCAGCCTCGCTCAAAATTCCAGACGCTTCGTTTTGCTGTTTCAAGTTTTAGTTGCAGTAAAATTGTCGTTGATGACCACGTTTGGAAAAACTGCTGGTGATTATGTTCCATTTCTGGGGGAGCAGCGGGTGCGAGATTTGCTAGTAATTAATAAAAATGAAATATGGCTGAGCCTTAACCCGGAAGTCATTAAGACGCTCACATTTGTTCACTTCTGTTCCAACATGTTCCTTCTGCACTGTTAAAATTAGATTTTTTCTATCTTTTGGATACTTTACTTACGTTTTGGGTGACTCCACAAATTTGGGTATTGATACAATATACATATACATACATACATACATACGTACGTACGGTGGTATGTATGTATATATGTATGTATGTATATATATACACAGGTATATGGATATATAAGCAGGGAAGCCCAGACTTCCCTCTCCCCAGCCACTTGGTCCAGCTCCTCCCGGGGGATCCCGAGGCGTTCCCAGGCCAGCCGGGAGACATAGTCTTCCCAACGTGTCCTGGGTCTTCCCCGTGGTCTCTTACCGGTCAGACATGCCCTAAACACCTCCCTAGAGAGGCGTTCGGGTGGCATCCTGACCAGATGCCCGAACCACCTCATCTGGCTCCTCTCCATGTGAAGGAGGGGGCTTTACTTTGAGTTCCCCCCGGATGACAGAGCTTCTCACCCTATCTCTAAGGAAGAGACCCACCACCCGGCGGAGGAAACTCATTTGGGCCGCTTGTACCCGTGATCTTGTCCTTTCGGTCATAACCCAAAGCTCATGACCATAGGTGAGGATGGGAACGTAGATCGAGCGGTAAATTGAGAGCTTTGCCTTCCGGCTCAGCTCCTTCTTCACCACAACGGATCGATACAGCGTCCGCATTACTGTCGATCTCACCATCCACTCTTCCCTCACTCGTGAACAAGACTCCTAGGTACGTTTGTTTTATTTTTAATTAATTTTTTTCTAGCTGTATGTAGGAATGGCTAGTTGCATCAGCTACGCTCTTTTAATGTCTTTAATGTTCTTTGATGTTTCCCTCTTACGCACATACTTATGTGTGCTATGGCTATGAGTTTTTTCCCCCTTGGCCTCAGTCTGGACCCCCCTCTCCAGGGGCCCGGGGGTGTCTGTTTTTTCACCTTTTTTTGTAAGGGGACCCGTCAACGATCCTGTTCTGTCTCCCGGTAATGTTGGTCTGATCTTGAATGGGATTGTGCCGAAAATCTTAATTTCCCCTCGGGGATTAATAAAGTATTTCTGATTCTGATTCTGATTCTAATCTTGCAGGCTGCAGGCCGGATAAAACTTGTTCACAGGCCAGAAACATACGTTTGACACCCCTGATCTAAATGGTGCTGCTACGTCTCCTTTTGACTAAAAACAAACAACTCGCAACTGCGGATCGGTTCTCAACGAAGAGCCGTTCAAAGGATTTGAGTCGTCCGTGAAGGTCACAGCTATACTTTCAGCCAAAGGGAGACGAGGGTCGTGGTCAAGCGACATCGGCAGGTATGTCGACATCTCCGAAAGCCTTTTCTCTCCTTTTGTCGCTGAGAAATGTCACCTGACACTCTTCCTTTCTTCCTCTGATTTACCGTATCACTCCAACCAGATTGGTGACACAAATTGGAATATTATGACAATGACCACAAGGGTTAAATGTTGTTCGCTAAACACTGCCTGGTTTCCCCCCGCGTTTCCACCCACCCCTTTCTCACCCCTCGTCTCTTTTCAGCCCATTATGTCGCCGACCCAAACCTGCTTAACACATTTCTGAATGACACTTAGTGCGACTCCGCTCAAAGAAACCTTAAATTGTGGGTTTTCCACGCCTAATGTGGCGTCCTTGGCTGTCAATGGAGTGTACGGTGAGAGGTGGGGCCTTCGGGGCTGGGGGGAACAATGGCGGTTTGTCTTGGGAATGGCAGGGAAGGGTCAAGAATCAGAATGCAAGGGACATTAGCAGGCAGCGGACTGATACAGAACCATTGATTCCAGACTTCTTTTATACTTACTCCTGGACAAGATCTGCATTGCAAATGGAGGTTCTGTCCCATTTTTGGAGTCAGAAAGGATGGGGGTGGCTGGAGGGGAGGACAAGGTTGAGTGGGGTTTGTACAACGCAGACTCCATAAACCCCCACCCAATGCTATCCCCCCTCCTCCTCAAGCGCCGGTCCTGGTCTCAGGATCCCACCACAGCTGCCTCTGCGGTCTCCCAGGACTTGCCCTCACTGCTGGGAGAGCACAACAGGCTCATTGTTTCAACCGGGTGGAGGCATTGGGGCATTGCTGCGGTTCCCAAGTGTATTGTCTCCCTGGACCAGAGGTTGGACTGAGTACTGCTGAATCAGCGTGGAGCCATGCGATACTGGTCTGTGACCATGAGGCTGCTCCTTGAAGTAATCCAGCATTACTGGGTTAGTAATCTAGTATTCAGGTTAGGATGGAACCTCTTGGTCACTAACTGGCAGACCCAGACACACTTCTTATTTTGGCTCAGTGATATCTCAACTTTTGAGTAGGTATGTGTTATATACCGGGGCCTGGGAATCGATACCAGTTGTGTCTGCTGAATATGTGATTCATCTGACATCACATGGACAAAGATAAGACCTTCTGGAGGAAATTTCTGTGGTCGAATGAAACAAAAATGGAGCTGTTTGGCCACAATACCCAGCAATGTGTTTGGAGGAGGAAAGGTGAGGCCTTTAATCCCAGGAACACTACACCTACCGCCAAGCATGGTGGTGGTAGTATTATGCTCTGGGCCTGTTTTGCTGCCAATGGAACTGCTGCTTTACAGAGAGTAAATGGGACAATGAAAAAGGAGGATTAGCTCCAAATTGTTCAGGACAAGCTAAAATCATCAGCCCGGAGGTTGGGTCTTGGGCGCAGTTGGGTGTTCCAACAGGACAATGACCCCTAACACACCTCAAAAGTGGTAAAGGAATGGCTATATCAGGCTAGAATGAAGGTTTTAGAATGGCCTTCCCAAAGTCCTGGCTTAAACGTATGGACAATGCTGAAGAAACAAGTCCATGTCTGAAAACCAAAAAATTTAGCTGAACTGCATTTTGGTGTAAAAAAGTAAAGGTAAAGGTGAAGTTATAAGACTGAAACACCCTCAGGAAGAGGTGCTTTAAGACATGGCTTCCTAGCTAGCAGCTAAAGTCCAGTCTGCAGTGTTTTAGCTACTTCTAAATCACTAATCCTGACCTTCATGGCGACAAATAAAGTAAGTTTCTTACATGTAGCATTATCACTGGAGGACGAGGAATAGCTAAACATGCTTCACTACACACCGTAGGAGGATACAATAGCTCACCGGCGTCACAATGTAAACAAACACCATGGGTGGATCTACACCTGACATCAATCAATCAATCAATGTTTATTTATATAGCCCTAAATCACAAAAGTCTCAAAGGGCTGACATCTAATGCAATGATACCAAGTACAAGAGCGTATCTAGTCGATACTACGATGGTTACGTCGATATTTTTTGGCATCACAACATCTTCTTTCATTTATTTTTTATTTTTATTATGTTTATAAAGTCAGTAAATACGTTCCTGGACTCATGAGGACTTTGAATATGACCAATGTATGATCCTGTAACTACTTGGTATCGGATCCATACCTAAATGTGTGGTATCATCCAAAACTAATGTAAAGTATCAAAGAAGAGAAGAATAAGTGATTATTACATTTGAACAGAAGTGTAGATAGAACATGTTAAAACAGAAAATGAGCAGATATTAACAGTAAATTAACAAGTAGATTAATAATATTTTTTTACAGTTTGTCCCCCATAATGTGTACAAAATAATAGGTGTATAAATGACACAATATGTTACTGCATAGACTAATTAGGAGTCTTTGTTTGTTTACTTCCTACTAAAAGACACGTTGTCTAGTATGTTCACGATTTTATTTAAGGACTAAATGACAATAATAAACATATGTTTCATGTACACTAGGATTTTTTTGTTACAATAAAGACAATAATGACATTTTTTGTGGTCCCCTTTATTTAGAAAAGTATCGATATACAATTTGGTACTGGTACCAAAATATTGGTATCACAACAATACTAATAGGTACTACAACCGTCCATTTTTGTTTGTTTGATGGAATAAGAGGACTGAGGTTGTAGTCGTAGTATTATGGGTCAACAAAGCCAAGTTTGAAACCATTGTTTGTCCCTGACCTTCACATTGGAACACTACAGCGTTCAATGGGATTCTTCCCTGGCAAAGTTATTTTCTTAGTTCTACCAATGCCTCCCGGGTTTGTCATTGCGGGCTCTGGCTTTGAATTCAGAGTCGCCGGTTCCCCAGTCCCTGGTGTTTGCCCCCCTAATCAGCCGCATTGTCTCGGGGACGACCCGACTCTGACCTCCGGGCCGCTGAATTCAAGGCCGCGGCAACGGATGGCGGGGGCTGTGTTTGCGGCAGAACCCCGATCTGAATTCATTAACCCTCCCACAAACACTTTCTCAAGGTTTGTTTGCGGGGCCCGGGCACGGCATCTGAGGGAGCGTCAGACAAGTGGTCTCCGAGCCGTCAATGGAAATCCTGGCGGTTATATAATTGGAGGATCGCTGAGGACGGGGGTGGGGGGTGGGGGCGTGGGGGGGTGAGCAGGAAAATCAATAATTAAAGAATAGCTGCAGCGAGGGGTCTGTGCGTGTTTGTGTGTGTCAGGACGTTTCTGGAAACTCAAGGTAAGAAAGTTTGACTTGTGCTTGTTTGTTTGCTTCCAGGAGCTTCAGTTGTTGTTTTGTCTTATGGCTTTCTGACTCACAAGGGCCGCCAGGAAAAAAATACAACAAATTACAGCCACATTGGATAGTAAAGCATTTCTATATGGTTCACTTTCATTTTGATGTATAGCCTGCACATTTATCATGCATAGCACACATATTTTCCCTTACAGTTACTTAAAGTGCTGACTCACAACTTTGTGCGATGAATAGGAAACCAACCGGAGATTAAAACTGCATATCCAAGGTGAATTATAATCGGTGTCCTGGTATGATGTGTTAGTTAGTTTAGTTAGTTTATTATTCTTCGGTCAGTGGTCAACAAAATAAACAAACAGTTCTACATAAACAAACAGTTGTACATTCATAAATTGAAATGTTGCAGACTGAAAGGGTTTAGGCTGAAGTTGAACACTTATTGTGCCTAACCCTATAAACAATGTCAAATACAAGATGAGCTTCCAAAAAATATAACATTTCCTTTGCACAACATATTATAAATACACCTTGTACACAACATAAACACTGTTCATTTATATACACAGTAAAGACATAATATCCTTGTACATGTGTTAGTTAAACCTTTGTACCAATGATATACTTTATACAAACACTTCCATTATTATTTACATCCCACATTTAGTTTGTAATTAACAATAATCATAGTATTAACTACTGTAGTGTATGGATATCGGAATAATATCAGCAAAACAAATAAAAAATAAATATATATACATATACACTACCGTTCAAAAGTTTGGGGTCACCCAAACAATTTAGTGGAATAGCCTTCATTTCTAAGAACAAGAATGGACTGTCGAGTTTCAGATGAAAGTTCTCTTTTTCTGGCCATTTGGAGCGTTTAATTGACCCCACAAATGTGATGCTCCAGAAACTCAATCTGCTCAAAGGAAGGTCAGTTTTGTAGCTTCTGTAACGAGCTAAAGTGTTTTCAGATGTGTGAACATGATTGCACAAGGGTTTTCTAATCATCAATTAGCCTTCTGAGCCAATGAGCAAACACATTGTACCATTAGAACTAGGGATGTCCGATAAATGCGTTAAAATGTAATATCGGAAATTCTCGGTATCGGTTTTTTTATTATCTGTATCGTTTTTTTAATTTTAATTTTTATTTTATTTTATTAAATCCACATAAAAAACACAAAATACACTTACAATTAGTGCACCAACCCAAAAAACCTCCCTCCCCCCATTTCTTTCTGTTATCAATATTCTGGTTCCTACATGATATATCAATATATATCAATACAGTCTGCAAGGGATACAGTCCGTAAGCACACATGATTGTGCGTGCTGCTGCTCCACTAATAATACTAACCTTTAACAGTTAATTTTACTCATTTTCATTAATTACTAGTTTCTATGTAACTGTTTTTATATTGTTTTACTTTCTTTTTTATTCAAGAAAATGTTTTTAATTTAGTTATCTTATTTTATTATTATTTTTCAAAAGTACCTTATCTTCACCATACCTGGTTGTCCAAATTAGACATAATAATGTGTTAATTCCGCAACTGCATATATCGGTTGATATCGGTATCGGTTGATATCGGTATCGGTTGATATCAGTATCGGTAATTAAAGAGTTGGACAATATCGGAATATCGGATATCGGCAAAAAGCCATTATCGGACATCCCTAATTAGAACACTGGTGTGATAGTTGCTGGAAATGGGCCTCAATACACCTATGTAGATATTGCACCAAAAAGCAGACATTTGCAGCTAGAATAGTCATTTACCACATTAGCAATGTATAGAGTGTATTTCTTTCAAGTTAAGACTAGTTTAAAATTTCAATGTGACCCCAAACTTTTGAACGGTAGTGTATATATATATATATATATATATATATATATATATATATATATATATATATATATATATATATATATATATATATATATATATATATATATATATATATATATATATATATATATATATATATATATATATATATATATATATATATATATATATATATATATATATATATATATATATATATTAGGGCTGTCAAAATTATCGCGTTAACGGCGTTAATTAATTTTTGGAATTAATTACGTTAAATTTTTTAACGTAATTAACGCATGCGCAGAATCCCTCCACCCATACTTCCCATAATTCCTCCCGACACTGAACGGAGCAGCAACATGGAGCAAGACGAACAGGTTGGCCCTCTGGAGGGATTTAAGTTTAAGAAGAACAAAGATGGAACAATAAATAAACAGACAGTCATTTGTACGCACTGCAACAGAGAGTTTCAGTTTCACCGAACCTGTTCAAGCCTTAAATACCATCTCAACGCTAAACATGCATTTGTGGGGGCTTCCAGTGCTACACCTGGCTTGCGTCAGACAACCCTGAGTGAACGCAGACCAGTAAGCAAGTCCAACTCGGATAAATTAACTAACACAATTGCCAAATGGGTCGCAAAGGACTGTAGACCGATTTGCATTGTTGAAGATAAGGGCTTCGCTGATGTTTTGAAAGTGGCTTCCCTCGATACATCCTACAAGCCACCATGCAGAGGCACAATAATGAAAAGTATCCACGCACTCTATGAAACAGAAAAGGGGAAAAAAGAGGCGGCTTTAGCTCAAGCGGAATATGTCGCCCTGACAGGAGACCACTGGACGTCAGTGAGTAACACAAATTACTTGGGAGTAACTGCACATTTAATAACTAAAGCATGGGAATTGCAGTCCTTTGCGCTAACTATAATGAAAACGGAAGAACGCCACTTTGCAGAGGCATGTGCAGAACAGTTTCAAACTGTGGCATGCAAGTGGGAAATTGAAAGAAAAGTTACAACCATTGGGACTGACAGTGCACGCAATATGATTGCTGCGGCTCGTATTCTACCATACGAGCATATGCCCTGTATCGCGCACGTCATACAGAGAAGCATCACTGTGAGTCTCGCTGACAGCGGATTTGTTCCTGCATTAGCCAAGTGTCGCAAGATTGTGGGACATTTTAAACACAGCCCGGCAAACTTAACGGAGCTGAATGCAGAGCAGGTGAAACTCGGACAGCAGCAGGAGCCACTGATCCAAGACGTTCCAACGCGGTGGAATTCCACACTTGAAATGGTCAAACGCATCATCCCCAATCAAGCAGCAATAAAAGCAACCCTGGATCAACAGCAGCATAATCTCGTCATGCTGACGCCAGCAGAATGGGATAAACTCCAGAGACTGGAGACCCTTCTAGAGCCCTGCCGGTAAGCCTTCCATCATATAATGTGGAAATTCATTGTAGGCTGAAATTAAATTATTAAACCAAACGTTAATCTACTATTAAATGTAACAACTTGCATTCAAGTAATTTACTTGAGTCTTTCTCCTTCTCTCTCTCTCTCTCTCTCTCTCTCTGTGTGTGTGTGTGTGTGTGTGTGTGTGTGTGTGTGTGTCTGTGTGTGTCTGTCTCTGTGTGTGTGTGTGTCTGTCTGTGTGTGTCTGTCTGTGTGTGTGTGTGTGTGTGTCTGTCTGTCTGTGTCTGTCTGTCTGTGTGTGTGTGCGTGTGTATCTGTCTGTGTGTGTGTGTGTGTGTCTGTCTGTGGCTGTGTGTGTGTGTGTGTGTGTGTATCTGTCTGTGTGTGTGTGTGTGTGTGTGTGTGTGTGTCTGTCTGTCTCTGTGTGTGTGTGTGTGTGTGTGTGTGTGTGTGTATCTGTCTCTGTGTCTGTGTGTGTGTGTGTGTGTGTGTGTGTGTGTATCTGTCTCTGTGTCTCTCTCTCTGTGTGTGTGTGTGTGTGTGTGTGTTTTCCACTGCAGGTATGTGACTCAGATCCTGGGTGGGGAGGCCTACGTCTCCTGCTCAGTGGTACTACCTGCCCTCTGCCACTTACACCGTGTAATGGAAACTTCTGATGAGGACCCTGCATACATGATTAGATTTAAGACCAAATTCAAAGACGACCTAGGCTCCCGCCAAGAACACACCAACAATGCATGGCTCAAGATTGCAACCGCACTGGACCCACGTTTTAAGGACTTGAAAAGTGTGCCCAAGGCAGACAGAGAGGAGGTGTGGACCAAACTTGGAGGCCTTCTGCGTGAATCACCTGGAAGACCTTCACACACTACTGAAGATGGGCCACCCAAGAAGAAAATGAACCTTCTTCTACAGCTGGGCTCAGATTCAGAATCAGATGAAGAGGTACAGCCTGACAGAGCCTTACACAGGTACAGAGCAGAGCCCACCATTGAAATGACGGACTGTCCCTTGCAGTGGTGGTCATCTCATGCAGGAGCCCATGACAAGCTGGCTCCGTTGGCTCGGAAATATCTAGCCACTCCTGCATCCTCAGTTCCCTGTGAAAGACTCTTCTCACTTGCCGGTCACATTGTGCAAAAGAAGCGGTCAGCTTTACTCTCAGAAAATGTGGACAAATTGGTTTGCCTCAGTAACTGGCTAAAGGATGAATAGAGAAGCGGGCCACATGTAATTGTGTAGGCCATGTTCTTTTGGTTTGATAAAAAAGAGAAATCTCTTTGTTTTTCCTTTGTTGAAGAGAAATGGCCAAGATGGCTAGTGTGTTACAGAAGGAGACACCATCCTATTTTGTTTTACTATTTCAGTTTCATTTAAATAAGAGACGCCATCCTATTTTGTTTTCCTATTTTGACGAGGAAATGTCATTGTAAAAAACAGGATGTTATTAAAATAAACATGCATACATATGTTAAATGCACATGTCTTCTGTCATTTATCTTTCAATTCCCACAAAAATATACAGTTAATGGCATATTTTGGACATAGTTCGAATGGTGATTAATCATGATTAATTAATTTTTAAGCTGTGATTAATCTGATTAAAAATTTTAATCATTTGACAGCCCTAATATATATATGTATATATATATATATATATATATATATATATATATATATATATATTTATATATATATATATATATATATATATATATATATATATATATATATTGCTATAGTTATTATCAATTGTGCTGAAGTCTTACTTTTCTATCTGTGCATTAAATACACAACTTGTGGTCTTGCTTTGCGAGTTGTCTCGTGTCAGCAGTTTGTTTCCAGACCCCGCCTGCTGACAGCCAAGGACGGACATCGAGTACCTCGACGCAGACAAAGCAGAGACAGGGCGAAATCACGAGTGTCAGCACATTTCCATTCTGAATAATCACGTATTGTGTCGACTGGGGCTACTAGGGACCTCCCGAATAAATAGAGGAGCACGTGGGACTGTACCTTAGAGCGTAGGGTGGAACTGTAACTGGGTGTGCAGCCCAATACGTCTCTCCTCATGAGTTAAATTCAACTCTGTCTCTGCTTGATTCCTTCTTCTTGTCTTGTGTAAAAGTTCTGTGTTTGAACCTGATAGCAATGCATATTTTTTTAATTAAAACAAATCTGGAGGCACACCACCAAGTGATTTTTTATTTTTATTTTATTTTTAACCCTTTTCCTTCATATTTTGCTGTTTTTGTTGCATTTTTGTTGTGTTTCACTTGATTGTAAAATATGTGGATGTAGAGGGGGCTGACGTTCATATGTTGTCAATATTCAGTGTTTTATCCTTCATAGTTAATATTGTAAATCCCACATTCTTTATTTTCATGTTACATTCTGGGTGTCTCATTCAGTAAAATAAATGTTAAATTCCATTCCATTTTTTCAGGCGATCTGTCATCAATCAATCAATCAATCAATGTTTATTTATATAGCCCTAAATCACAAGTGTCTCAAAGGGCTGTACAAGCCACAACGACATCCGCGGTTCAGAGCTCACATAAGGGCAAGGAAAAACTCACAACCCAGTGTGACGTCGATGTGAATGACTATGAGAAACCTTGGAGAGGACCGCAGATGTGGGTGTCAAAAGAGTCCAGTCCATAGTGGATCTAACATAATAGTGTGAGAGTCCAGTCCATAGTGGATCTAACATAATAGTGTGAGAGTCCAGTCCATAGTGGATCTAACATAATAGTGAGAGTCCAGTCCATAGTGGATCTAACATAATAGTGTGAAAGTCCAGTCTATAGTGGATCTAACATAATAGTGAGAGTCCAGTCCATAGTGGATCTAACATAATAGTGAGAGTCCAGTCCATAGTGGATCTAACATAATAGTGAGAGTCCAGTCCATAGTGGATCTAACATAATAGTGTGAGAGTCCAGTCCATAGTGGATCTAACATAATAGTGTGAGAGTCCAGTCCATAGTGGATCTAACATAATAGTGTGAGAGTCCAGTCTATATTGGATCTAACATAATAGTGAGAGTCCAGTCCATAGTGGATCTAACATAATAGTGAGAGTCCAGTCCATAGTGGATCTAACATAATAGTGAGAGTCCAGTCCATAGTGGATCTAACATAATAGTGAGAGTCCAGTCCATAGTGGATCTAACATAATAGTGTGGGAGTCCAGTCCATAGTGGATCTAACATAATAGTGTGAGAGTCCAGTCCATAGTGGATCTAACATAATAGTGAGAGTCCAGTCCATAGTGGATCTAACATAATAGTGAGAGTCCAGTCCATAGTGGATCTAACATAATAGTGAGAGTCCAGTCCATAGTGGATCTAACATAATAGTGTGGGAGTCCAGTCCATAGTGGATCTAACATAATAGTGTGAGAGTCCAGTCCATAGTGGATCTAACATAATAGTGAGAGTCCAGTCCATAGTGGATCTAACATAATAGTGTGAGAGTCCAGTCCATAGTGGATCTAACATAATAGTGAGAGTCCAGTCCATAGTGGATCTAACATAATAGTGTGAGAGTCCAGTCCATAGTGGATCTAACATAATAGTAAGAGTCCAGTCCATAGTGGATCTAACATAATAGTGTGAGAGTCCAGTCCATAGTGGATCTAACATAATAGTGTGAGAGTCCAGTCCATAGTGGATCTAGCATAATAGTGTGAGAGTCCAGTCCATAGTGGATCTAACATAATAGTGAGAGTCCAGTCCATAGTGGATCTAACATAATAGTGTGAGAGTCCAGTCCATAGTGGATCTAGCATAATAGTGTGAGAGTCCAGTCCATAGTGGATCTAACATAATAGTGAGAGTCCAGTCCATAGTGGATCTAACATAATAGTGTGAGAGTCCAGTCCATAGTGGATCTAACATAATAGTGTGAGAGTCCAGTCCATAGTGGATCTAACATAATAGTGTGAGAGTCCAGTCTATATTGGATCTAACATAATAGTGAGAGTCCAGTCCATAGTGGATCTAACATAATAGTGAGAGTCCAGTCCATAGTGGATCTAACATAATAGTGTGGGAGTCCAGTCCATAGTGGATCTAACATAATAGTGTGAGAGTCCAGTCCATAGTGGATCTAACATAATAGTGTGAGAGTCCAGTCCATAGTGGATCTAACATAATAGTGAGAGTCCAGTCCATAGTGGATCTAACATAATAGTGTGGGAGTCCAGTCCATAGTGGATCTAACATAATAGTGTGAGAGTCCAGTCCATAGTGGATCTAACATAATAGTGAGAGTCCAGTCCATAGTGGATCTAACATAATAGTGAGAGTCCAGTCCATAGTGGATCTAACATAATAGTGAGAGTCCAGTCCATAGTGGATCTAACATAATAGTGAGAGTCCAGTCCATAGTGGATCTAACATAATAGTGTGGGAGTCCAGTCCATAGTGGATCTAACATAATAGTGTGAGAGTCCAGTCCATAGTGGATCTAACATAATAGTGAGAGTCCAGTCCATAGTGGATCTAACATAATAGTGTGAGAGTCCAGTCCATAGTGGATCTAACATAATAGTGAGAGTCCAGTCCATAGTGGATCTAACATAATAGTGTGAGAGTCCAGTCCATACTGGATCTAACATAATAGTAAGAGTCCAGTCCATAGTGGATCTAACATAATAGTGTGAGAGTCCAGTCCATAGTGGATCTAACATAATAGTGAGAGTCCATGACATTTTTAGCTTTCAATCAGACATGATTGTGAGGTTTTGTACTAGTGTTCCTATAAATAAGATATACTGGCCCCCAGACACATTTTATTTCTCTAAATTTGGCCCCCCGAGTCAACATAATTGCCCAGGCCTGCTCTAAACAGTAACGTTACACTACTTCCTTCCAGACATATGTAATCTGATTACAATACAGTAAGGCTTACAAGGCATGTGTTACTTTGTTACCCACAACAAAGCATCAAGTTATACAAATGTTACTCGCCCTTCTAAGGTTCTGAAAATGAATTTAACTAATTTTCGAGCGATGAACGTGTGAAGAAGCATGGCGGCTTTAGGTTCTAATTTCTCTTCCTTGCCTGAGTCTGGTTTTCCTCCCACAGTTGAACACGCTCGTTAAGGTATTTGGAGATTGTTCCTTAAAGTGTGAAGGTGGTTTGTCTCCGTGGAAACCGAAGTCACACCCCTGACCTTGAATAGGATAGCTGGGAGAACATGAACGACTGAAGAGGTTCAATGGTCAGACGGGTTGGGGTTTCGACCTAAAATGTCTGCTTCATCTCATCCAACATTGGTGGCGTCATGGAGGAGAAGATGGTGGTAAGTCCACCCAGAGATTGGCACTGCCAGCATTGCACCTGCTTTTAAAAAAAAGTCTTGGTTCTCGGCCCCGAGAGACGGAGCCAGAGAAGCTCTGCTCCCCTTTAAGGCTGTCAGGGGCTTTGACAGAAGCCGTAAATATAATCCATGGACCTGCTGGGATGCAGGAGGTGAGCGGCGGGAAAGCCTTTTTCCACTTCAAGGACCTTGACTGGCGCTCGAATAGCTCGGCAGAAAAGCTTTAGACCGAAGGACACATTTGTTTTGCTCAGCTGCATGCAAAGTCCACTGCAGGAATGGAGCATCATTGAAAAGTTCACAAGGTCCATTATTTATGAATATTCAAGTGTTTCCACCTTCCGCTTGAATGCGGTTGTTCACTTGATATTAGGTATGGCCAAATCTGCGGTAGCTCCTTGCAGATAAGTGATGATACAAACAATTTAAAACGATTAACAAAGGCTCCTAATTCATGGAGATGACATATTGAGTCATCTCCATTAGTATTCCATCCATCCATCCATTCTCTTCCACTTATCCGGGGTCGGGTCGCGGGGGCAGCAGCCAAAGCAGAGAAACCCAGACTACCCTCTCCACCAGCCACTTCGTCCAAGTCCTTTAGGGATCGTATCACCTTTGCATCATAAACAGCTCGTAGAAGGATTTTGTTGGAGTGGAAGTCACAGTTTGCCCCCCAAGGCCTCCCTGTGGCTTAAGGACCTCATGTTTTTCTTAGATCTAGAGAAAATTTAATATAATCAGAGGGGTTCACCACAACAATGTGACTTGACCAGGGGCTGTTTGATTAGTCACATAGCTACATTAAAGGCCTACTGAAATGATTTTTTTTTATGTAAACGGGGATAGCAGATCCATTCTATGTGTCATACTTGATCATTTCGCGATATTGCCATATTTTTGCTGAAAGGATTTAGTAGAGAACATCGACAATAAAGTTCGCAACTTTTGGTCGCTGATAAAAAAAAAGCCTTGCCTGTACAGGAAGTAGCGTGACGTCACCGGAGGAAGGACTCCTCACATTTTCCCATTGTTTACAATGCAGCGAGAGAGATTCGGACCGAGAAAGCGACGATTACCCCATTAATTTGAGCGAGGATGAAAGATTCTTGGATGAGGAACGTGAGAGTGAAGGACTAGAGTGCAGTGCAGGACGTATCTTTTTTCGCTATGACCGTAACTTAGGTACAAGCTGGCTCATTGGATTCCACACTCTCCTTTTTCTATTGTGGATCACGGATTTGTATTTTAAACCACCTCGGATACTATATCCTCTTGAAAATGAGAGTCGAGAACGCGAAATGGACATTCACAGTGACTTTTATCTCCACGACAATACATCGGCGAAGCACTTTAGCTACGGAGCTAACGTGATAGCATCGTGCGGTCTGTCATCAATCAATCAATCAATCAATGTTTATTTATACAGCCCTAAATCACGAGTGTCTCAAAGGGCTGCACAAGCCACAAAGACATCCGCGGTTCAGAGCTCACATAAGGGCAAGGAAAAACTCACCCCAGTGGGACGTCGGTGAATGACTATGAGAAACCTTGGAGAGGACCGCATATGTGGGTAACCCCCCCCCCCCCCCCCCTCTAGGGGAGACCGAAAGCAATGGATGTCGAGTGGGTCTGACATAATATTGTGAAAGTCCAGTCCACAGTGGATCCAACACATCAGCGAGAGTCCAGTCCATAGTGGGGCCAGCAGGAAACCATCCCGAGCGGAGACGGGTCAGCAGCGCAGAGATGTCCCCAACCGATGCACAGGCTAGTGGTCCACCCGGGGTCCCGACTCTGGACAGCCAGCACTTCATCCATGGCCACCGGACCTGTGCAACTCCCCCTCGCAAGGGACAGGGGGGAAGAGGAGAGAAGAAAAGAAACGGCAGATCAACTGGTCTAAAAAGGGAGTCTATTTAAAGTCTAGATTATACAAATGAGTTTTAAGATGGGACTTAAATGCTTCTACTGAGGTAGCATCTCTAACTGTTACCGGGAGGGCATTCCAGAGTACTGGAGCCCGAATAGAAAACGCTCTATAGCCCGCAGACTTTTTTTTGGCTCTGGGAATCACTAATAAGCCGGAGTTCTTTGAACGCAGATTTCTTGTCGGGACATATGGTACAATACAATCGGCGAGAAGCAAAAGGAATCATGCAGAGACAGAGTTCAATTTGGCTCAATTGAGGAGACACGCTTTTTGGGCTGTACTCTAGTTACAGATCCAAACTACGTTCTAAAATTCCAGCCCACATGCTTCCTCTATTTATTTGGCAGGTCCCTGGTTACATCACTGAAGCTGTCGCTGAGGGAAGGGGGTCATCTCCACAGCTCCAGTTAGACACAATATATGATTATACAAGAAATGCAAATGTGTTGACGCTGGTGATATCGCCTTGTCTCTGCTCTGTCTTTTGACCCAGCACATTTGCTCACATTTTCAGTAGACCCATAATAAATTCATAAGCACATGCAACAAATGCTACGCCAGCGTTAAAGGCAGTTTTAATTCCAAATTGTACTATATCAGTACTTTAAAAAGTACATTTAACTTGAAACAGTTTGATAATTCATTGAAATCAGCAAATGTTTTACTTGTGACTAACGAGTGAGTTTTACCTGGTATTCAATCCTCCGAGTTATTTTTTTTCCGCGTATGTGCGCTGCGGGGGTCCGCCTCGCCTGAGAGGCGTTTTGATTTAAGTTAATTATATGGCTTGCGACACTCGCCGATATGGCTCGCAAGCCGAGAAAAGACATTTTTCACCGCCGCCGTAGGAAGAGCGGATTGCAGCCGTGGTGTAGCTGCAGGCCTGCTCGGCGAGCAGTTTGGGGATCCCAGGTTCTGCACTCTGAATGTTGGGGCCATGCTAATCACTTGGTGCTTTGACATCCGGAGAGGAAACCACGATTGTGTTTTGAAATCTTCCAAGCTGATAAAAATCCCATTTGAATGGTTCTTTCTCTCTCCTCTCAGGAATATTTCATGCCGTCTTTGGGCCTCCCCGGGATTTTGCTGCCTCTAAACTTAGCACATTACACGCCCTATTACTTGACTTTTTGCCTCGGACTTCATCAATTTACCCGTGAAATCCTGAAATTATTTCTGGGTTTCTCCCGTGCGTCGACAGACGGGAAGTGCGAGAATGTCATCTGAATAAAATATGGCTGCTCTGTTGCATTCTTCATAAGACTTTGGCACTCGGTCCTTCCTTCTGAGCTTTCAATCAGCGAGCCCCAGGGGGTTGTGGATACCTGCTCTTTGAAGCGCTCGCAGAGAAGACCGTGGAAAGTAGGAAGAAGCTGTCTCCCCATGCAGTACTCACAACACAGATGACCATTATTCCAGGACAAACCCAACTACGACATACCGTGCAATATGTCAATGAAATATACCTGTTCTTGAATTTTCCCATTCTCAGTCGCGACCATTGTTTCTACAAAGCGACTAAGCTTTTGTTCCGTATGTCACGGAATTTATTTTCCATTGAAAGAATCTAAAGTGTCCCATTTTTCAGCACTCTTTAATTGAGGTCGCAGTCAAATACCTTCGAGAAAATTAGACCGGCTTTTTGTACAGAATTTTCAGTGTGAAACGACTGATTCCGAAGGTGTGCAGCCCACCCGTGCAAACATACTCTCTGATTTCAGATCAATATTTTTAAAGGACATTTAGTTCTGGCTCCTATACCACGGTTTTTGTAGCATTTGGATCGATATTTTTAAAACACATTTAGTTCTGGCTCCAATACCACGGTTTTTGTAGCATTCCGATCAAAAATGTTGATACAATTTAGTCCTGGGTCCTATACCACAGTTTTTGTAACATTCGGATTGATATTTTTAATAAAATTTAGTTCTGGCTTTAATACCACAGTTATTGTAGTATTTGCAGGGGCGCCGAAAAAGGGGTGGGGGTGGGGGGTGGGGGGTAAAGGAGACGGATTCTAGGGGCCCATGATGGAGGGGGGCCCAGAGAGGCCCCTAATGATGATGAAATTATAATAAAGGGGGCCTTGTATAGATTCTTTTCATGGGGCCCAAAATCCTTAGCGGCGCCCTTGAGTATTTGGATCAATATTTTTAATACAATTTAGTTCTGGCTTTAATAAAACGTTTTTCGTAGTATTTGGATCGATATTTTTAATACAATTTAGTTCTGGCTCTAATAACATGGTTTTGTAGCATTATGATTAACATTTTTAATAAAATATAGTTCTGGCTTTAATACCACGGTTTTTGTAGTATTCGGATCAATATTTTTAATACAATTTAGTTCTGGCTCTAATAACAGTTTTTGTAGCATTCGGATCAATAATTTTAATATAATTTAGTTCTGGCTTCAATACCACGGTTTTTGTAGTATTCGGATCAATATTTTTAATAACATTTAGGTCTGACTCCAATACCAAGGTTTTTGTAACATTTGGATCGATAGTTTTAATAAAATTTAGTTCTGGCTCTAGTAACAGTTTTTGTAGCATTCGGATCAATATGTTTAATACAATTTAGTTCTGGCTCTGATACCAAGGTTTTGTAGCATTTGGATCAATTGTTTTAATAAAATTGAGTTCGGGCTCCAATACAACAGTTTTTGTAGCATTCGGATCAATAATTTTAATATAATTTATTTCTGACTACAATCAAAGGAGACGGATTCTAGGGGCCCATGATGGAGGGGGGCCCAGAGAGGCCCCTAATGATGATGAAATTATAATACAGGGGGCCCTGTAAAGATTCTTTTCATGGGGCCCAAAATCCCTAGCGGCACCCCTGAGTATTTGGATCAATATTTTTAATAATGTTTAGTTCTGGCTTTAATAAAACGTTTTTTGTAGTATTTGGATCGATATTTTCAATACAATTTAGTTCTGGCTCCAAAACCCAGGTGTTGAGGCATTTGGATCCATCGAGCCTGGCCCAGCGTCCAAGTTACAATAAAACATAGATTGTGACGGGTGGATAACAAAATAGAGAAAATACAATCAGATCATTAGCTGGATTGGAGCCATTTTCTATGAAGGATGTTTTGCCAATGCAGTACAAAACTGTCAGTTTTTCAAATAAATGTAAAAAGTGTGACAACATTAGCATACAGTATTTGCCGCACGTGTATTCATGAATGCGTTGGTTGTAAAGCAGGACTCTGGAGCACCTGTGAAAACAAAGCCAACAGATGGAAGCTCATATTCACTAGAGGACAACTCCCTACTACATTCTTCTGCTCAAGATAACTCCAACTCCAAACTCAACTTTCCTGGCGGATCAGACTGAGAAATATGACGAGGAGGATGTTTTAATTGGACGACAAATGACTGATGGCGTCTTACTCATTCAAAGTATGTTGGGGAAGCTATCGGGTTGACCCTCGTAGCCGACGTGTTGACCTTTTATCCAACAATGGAATGTCTTACGTAAGGAGATGTGATATTTTGGTGGTCTTCCTCCAGCTGGAACCAGGAAGCCCCAGGTCAGGAGATAAGCAGCCATAGAAGAATTAAGCACTCGTTTGCATAAAATGCTAATTAGTCACAATTTGTAACAAATGTAATCAATGGGTTAGTGAACAAGGGCCGCGCGGTGGACTGGTGGATTGCACTTCAACCTCAGTCTGAATCTGCATTGGAACATCTCCCTGTATGTTCTTCTGGTGCGTTCATACTGTAGCTTTTCTCTGATGACTCCAACTTCTACCAGGAATGTACCAGGAATTGATGAACGTGGACCCCGACTTAAACAAGTTGAAAAACTTATTGGGGTGTTACCATTTAGTGGTCAATCGTACGGATCTACTAATCTACTAATAAAAGTTTCAATCAATCAATCAATCAATCAATCAATACGCTCGCCCTTCCTCAAAACACACATGACTCTGAATTGTCAATAAATGCAAACACGTGTGTCAATAGTTTTTCATTTAATAGTTAAAACAAATTTAGACAATGGATACCAGTCAGTATTTATTATGTGTGTATACCAGTCAGTATTTATTATGTGGGTATACCAGTCAGTATTTATTATGTGGGTATACCAGTCAGTATGTATTATGTGTGTATACCAGTCAGTATGTATTATGTGTGTATACCAGTCAGTATGTATTATGTGTGTATATCAGTCAGTATGTATTATGTGTGTATACCAGTCAGTATGTATAATGTGTGTATACCAGTCAGTATGTGTTATGT
Organism: Entelurus aequoreus; assembly: GCF_033978785.1. NCBI lineage: Eukaryota > Metazoa > Chordata > Actinopteri > Syngnathiformes > Syngnathidae > Entelurus > Entelurus aequoreus. The sequence goes on from NC_084745.1 coordinate 3,350,169, forward strand.
GTGTATACCAGTCAGTATTTATTATGTGTGCATACCAGTCAGTATGTATTATGTGTGTATACCAGTCAGTATGTATAATGTGTGTATACCAGTCAGTATGTGTTATGTGTGTATACCAGTCAGTATTTATTATGTGTGCATACCAGTCAGTATTTATTACGTGTGTATACCAGCCAGTATGTATTATGTGTGTATACCAGTCAGTATGTATTACATGTGTATACCAGTCAGTATTTATTACGTATGTATACCAGTCATTATTTATTATGTGTGTATACCAGTCAGTATTTATTATGTGTGTATACCAGTCAGTATTTATTATGTGTGTATACCAGTCAGTATTTATTATGTGTGTATACCAGTCAGTATGTATTATGTGTGTATACCAGTCAGTATTTATTATGTGTGTATACCAGTCAGTATTTATTATGTGTGTATACCAGTCAGTATTTATTATGTGTGTATACCAGTCAGTATTTATTATGTGTGTATACCAGTCAGTATGTATTATGTGTGTATACCAGTCAGTATTTAGTATGTGTGTATACCAGTCAGTATTTATTATGTGAGTATGCCAGTCAGTATGTGTTATGTGTGTATACCAGTCAGTATGTATTATGTGTGTATACCAGTCAGTATGTATTATGTGTGTATACCAGTCAGTATGTATAATGTGTGTATACCAGTCAGTATGTATTATGTGCGTATACCAGTCAGTATTTATTATGTGTGTATACCGGTCAGTATGTATTATGTGCGTATACCAGTCAGTATTTATTATGTGTGTATACCAGTCAGTTTGTATTATGTGTGTATACCAGTCAGTATGTATTATGTGTGTATACCATTCAGTATTTATTATGTGTGTATACCATTCAGTATTTATTATGTGTATATCAGTCAGTATGTATTATGTGTGTATACCAGTCAGTATGTATTATGTGTGTATACCAGTCAGTATGTATTATGTGTGTATACCAGTCAGTATGTGTATACCAGTCAGTATGTGTTATGTGTGTATAACAGTCAGTATGTATTATGTGTGTATACCAGTCAGTATGTATTATGTGTGTATACAAGTCAGTATGTATTATGTGTGTATACCAGTCAGTATGTGTATACCAGTCAGTATGTGTTATGTGTGTATACCAGTCAGTATGTAATATGTGTGTATACCAGTCAGTATGTATTATGTGTGTATACCAGTCAGTATTTATTATGTGTGTATTTATTATGTGTGTATACCAGTCATTATGTATTATGTGTGTATACCAGTCATTATGTATTATGTGTGCATACCAGTCAGTATATATTATGTGTATACCAGTCAGTATTTATTGTGTGTATACCAGTCAGTATGTGTTATGTGTGTATACCAGTCAGTATGTATTATGTGTGTATACCAGTCGGTATGTATTATGTGTGTATACCAGTCAGTATGAGTTATGTGTGTATACCAGTCAGTATGTATTATGTGTGTATACCAGTCAGTATGTGTTATGTGTGTATACCAGTCAGTATGTGTTATGTGTGTATACCAGTCAGTATGTGTTATGTGTGTATATCTGTCAGTATGAGTTGGACTATCAACATTATCAATTTTTTAGTATTATCGTTTTTGTTATGATGCATATAGAAGAAATGAATGTTTACTCTTTGATGACACGTTACTAAATTGATGGCGATCACCAAGAATACAAGCTTTTTAAAAATGTGTTATCGCGTTTGGTTATTTCATGTAAAACATGTTCGGTTGTCCGATCTCTTGTCAAAGTATCGGATTGAGACTCCATTACGGATTTGGTATTAGGCCCCAAAAAAATACATCTGTTGAAAAATGTTGATGGATACATCCATAACCAAGACCAAAGACATCCCTAACCAAGACCAAAGACATCCCTAACCAAGACCAAAGACATCCCTAACCAAGACCAAAGACATCCCTAACCAAGACCAAAGACATCCCTAACCAAGACCAAAGACATCCCTAACCAAGACCAAAGACATCCCTAACCAAGACCAAAGACATCCCTAACCAAGACCAAAGACATCCCTAACCAAGACCAAAGACATCCCTAACCAAGACCAAAGACAGCAATTGAAGTCTTCCAACCTCACATGACGTTATTGGCAATGAATTCATGCCCATGGAGTCATTCTCCACCAACTGGCACATCCTTGACAGGTCTACAAAGTGACCGGGAAACTGGTATCTTCTCAGGAAGTCTGACTTGTAAGGACGAGACGTGAGAGGCTGATAAACAAGCCCAGGCCAGGTCCTGAATGAAAGCCGAGACCTTGTCTGTTTCCTGTGTGCGTTCAGGCTATGGCACAACACAACAAACAGCAAGGTTTCAGTTTCAGGCGTGTAAAAACAGCGTTTTCCTTTTGTGATCAAAGTTACAAGATTTATAATCGTGGCGTTCATTTCTGTCCTCAAAATTTTTTATCATGAATCCATCGTTTTTCTTTATTCTACACCACATTGGTGACAAGAAGTAAGACAAACAAACACATTCCAAGTCAACAGTTCCAGTGTAAAGCTGGAAGTTTGCCCAGTCCTAACACCACGTCATGCCTTCCTGTCACTCACGGGACTTATGCTGAGTACGCAATTCATTCCTTCAGCAATCCCGATGTTGATGCCCTCGTCGTCACAATATGCTCTAGTTTTATCTACAAAAGCCAAAAGCAGTGAAGTTGTCACGTTGTGTGAATGGTAAATAAAAAGAGAATACAATGATTTGCAAATCCTTTTCAACGTATATTCAATTGAATAGTCTGCAAAGACAAGATATTTAGCATTCAAACTGGAAAAATTTGTTATTTTTTTGCATATATTAGCTCATTTGGATTTTGTTGTTTAAAAAAAGCTGGCACAGAGACTAAGAAAGTTGAGGAATGCTCATCAAAGACTTATTTGGAACATCCCACAGGTGAACAGGCTAATTGGGAACAGGTGGGTGCCATGATTGGGTATAAAAGCAGCTTCCATGAAATGCTCAGTCGTTCACAAACAAGGACGGGGCGAGGGTCACCACTTTGTCAACAAATGCCTGAGCAAATTGTTTAAGAACAACATTTCTCAAGCAGCTATTGCAAGGAATTTAGGGATTTCACCATCTATGCTCCGTAATATCATCAAAAAGTTCAGAGAATCTGGAAAAATCACTGCACGTAAGCCGTGATATTACGAACCTTCGATCCCTCAAGCGGTACTGCATCAAAAAAACGACATCAGTCTGTAAATGATATCACCACATGGGCTCAAGAACACTTCAGAAAACCACTGTCAGTTACTACAGTCTGTCGCTACATCTGTAAGTGCAAGTTAAAACTCTACTACGCAAAGCCAGAGCCATTTATCAACAACACCCCTCTTGGCCCGAGCTAATCTAAGATGGACTGATGCAAAGTGTAAAAGTGTTCTGTGGTCTGACGAGTCCTCATTTCAAACTGTTTTTGGAAACTGTGGACGTGGTGTCCTCCGGAACAAAGAGGAAAAGAACAATCCGGATTGTTCTAGGCGCAAAGTGTAAAAGTCAGCATCGGTGATGGTATGGGGGTGTATTAGTCCCCAATCCAAGTCAAAGTCTAGATGTGACCAATCTAAGTCTGACTAAATGTAGCAAACTAAGTCTAAGACTAGATGTAGCAAACTAAGTCTAAGACTAAATGTAACCAATCTAAGTCTAAGACTAAATGTAACCAATCTAAGTCTAAGACTAGATGTGACCAATCTAAGTCTAAGACTATATGTGACCAATCTAAGTCTAAGACTAGATGTGAGCAATCTAAGTCTAAGACTAGATGTGAGCAATCTAAGTCTAAGACTAGATGTAGCAAACTAAGTCTAAGACTAGATGTGACCAATCTAAGTCTAAGACTAGATGTAGCAAACTGAATCTAAGACTAGATGTAACCAATCTAAGTCTAAGACTAGATGTAGCAAACTAAGTCTAAGACTAGATGTGACCAATCTAAGTCTAAGACTAGATGTAGCAAACTAAGTCTAAGACTAGATGTAGCAAACTAAGTCTAAGACTAGATGTGACCAATCTAAGTCTAAGACTAGATGTAGCAAACTAAGTCTATGATCATGAAGTCTACTCAGATGAGAGTCCAAACATCTTCCAAGACAAACCAAACAGTTCAGTTTTGAAGAATTGAAGGCCCCGAGATGACAAAGACCTGATGAATGAGAACATTCAGAGGTTTAGTTGTTGTGCAATTTTTGGTTGTACGATAACCAAGAAGTGATTTGAAAACCGAAGCAAATTTGTAAAAAAATGAATCCTTTGTCCAAGAACCGGTGCACTCCTGTAATATGTTGTCTGTGGTTGAGAGAGAATGAAACCACAAACAAACAACATGGTGGACCAAAACCAACTCTCTCAAGGCAAAATCAATGTGAACATCTTAACTTTATTTGTTACCCCTTAAAACCAGAAATGCTCACAAGCAGTTCGCACTTTGGGGCCCAACTGAGAAGGGCCCCGCACAGGTCCCAGGGACTTGGGTCCCATTGGCTGCAGGTCCCCGTAAAGAGGGGAGGTCTGTTGATCTTGGCACGTTCTTGCCCTTCCAAATCCTTCTTTTTTCCTCCCAGATATGTTGGCTCGCTGGAGAAGTGCAGCAAGGAGAGGGAAGGAAGGGGAGGAGGAAGAAAAACAACCTCGGGGCTGGAGGGAGATGTTGTATGCGAGCTCAAGGTTTGTGGCCAGCTGCTTCAGGACTTTTCTGGGAGTCAACAGTATCCCTAGAGTCAACAGAGCAGGGGACTTGGTGGTGGGACTTGGTGGAGGGACTTGGTGGTGGGACTTGGTGGAGGGACTTGGTGGTGAGACTTGGTTAAGTAACTTCTTAACCAGTTCAAAACTAATCCTCTAATTTGTTGATTAAGATATGATTGATTGTGTCAAATGCTTGAGTTAAACTACTTTGAGTCTTTTGTCCTATTTTGTTTGACCTATTTATTGACAACTTATATGGCTCATATTTTTTTAGCTTGGGCAACCATGTTGCTATCTCCTGTGATAAGTTAGTCAAATATTGGTACATCCATTCAATAGTCCGCCATTTTTACCCCATACGAAACCTGTACCGGATTTTTTTAATGTAAAATGTGTGAACAGTGCAATACCGAATTTTTCATATATTTTTCACGTGTGGAAACATATCGGATGTATGCAAGGTATGTCCTCTATGTGAACACTCCCGCTCTACGATCGCATTCATCCACCCAGAACGTCATCCAAATATAATATAATTTGCCAAAATAGACGGTCATAAAGTCAATAGTTAACAGAGCAGAGAACAGGGGAAAATAAAACATTTTAGGAACTCGCGGGAATATTCCACCACTCCTGTCCCCGACCGACTGCTCGCCCACAGACATCAAAGCAAATTATCCCGTAAAACCGCCACAGCCAAAAATACTTTTAATCCTCTACGCGCAATAATTTGGTTCAGAAAATGTTGACTTTGGTTGCAGAAAATACTCGAAGTTGCCACAAATGTGCCAGTACTGACAGCGACTGGAGCTGAAGGTCCACATGCGGGTCAGATTGCATTCACATTAGAAACCGCATTATTTTTGGTAATGTGAACTGCCGCTAAAAAGATCGGATTTGACAAAAAAAACTAAACTATTTGGGCATCTGACCCTGTAGTAGGAACATAGTGTCTATTATAAAAGTGATATAAAATGAGTAAACCATCAATACGGTATGAACAATTCTGTGTTTTTCGAGGTCAGGGTTACAAAGAACACTTGAAATATTGATAGCAAATTCATAAAATCCTAATTAGACTCAATTTGACTGAAAAAAAATAAGCCTCAAAAACGTATTATTTCTTCAATCAATCAATCAATCAATCAATCAATGTTTACTTATATAGCCCTAAATCACGAGTGTCTCAAAGGGCTGCAGAAGCCTCAACGACATCCTCGGCTCAGATCCCACATCAGGGCAAGGAAAAACTCAACCCAATGGGACAATGAGAAATCTTGGAGGGGACCGCAGATGTGGGGACCCCCCCTGGGCAACCAGTGCAATGGACGTCGAGTGGATCTAGCATAATATTGTGAGAGTCCAGTCCATAGACAGGTCAGCAGCGCAGAGACGTCCCCAAACCGATGCACAGACGAGCGGTGCACCCCGGGTCCCGACTTTGGACAATCAGCGCTTCATCCGTGGCCACCGAACCTGTGCCCCCCCCTCACGAAGGAGAGGGGGCAGAGCAGAAAAGAAAGGGCAGATCAACTGGTCTAAAAGGGAGGTCTATTTCGTGTCTTTGAAGCATGTGGTTATATGACAGTTTCCCATTTCTGTACACAGTCTTTTGCATTGTCTGCGAGATCTTTTAAGCTGCACTGGTTGGGTAGCAGAGGACAGACAAGGTAGTGCTGCATCGTATGGTCCTCTTCTCCGCATTCGCAGGTGGTCGGGCCGGTTTTGTAGCCCCATCTGGCCATAGCAGCTTTTGATCGCCCCGTTCCTGTTCTCAGGCAGTTTAGTACCTTGCAATGGACCCATGGTGTTTCTGACCAGAGGGGCAGGTCTTCAGAAGGGGGGATTCCCATGTCAATAGGAGGGGGGTCTTTCTCTAGTCTTTGTGTCCATAGCTGGAGTCTGGTTTCTTCCCGAGATGTTGTTTGGGGCTGGACATTGCTGATGAAGCTTCTCCTTGACTTCAGACGTTGGGCTGAGGGTTCACGTCCATAGAGGAGCTGGCATTCATCACCGGTAGCTTTTGTGAACTCTACTCGGCTGGCAACTTCCTGTCTCACGTCTGCAGGGGTAATGCCAGCGAAGAGGTGTCGGTTGTTCAGGTTGGTAGGCTTCAAGCAACCAGTGATCAAGCGGCAGGTGTTGTTCAGTGCTGGGTCGAGTTTCTTGGCATGGGTTGATCTCTCCCAGACAGGACATGCATACTCCGCCGAGGAATAGCACAGGGCCAAAGCAGTACATCTTAGTGTGTGTGCTGTGGCTCCCCATTTGGAATTTGTTGATTTCCGTAAGATGTTGTTTCGGGAGCTGACTTTCAGTTTGGTGTTTTTGATGTATTCCTTGAAGGAGAGGGTGCGGTCCAGGGTTATGCCAAGGTAGACAGGGTTGGTACAGTTCTCAAGTGGTGTTCCAGACCATTTGATGTTAAGAGGTCGGTTTGCATCCCGGTTCCTGAGATGGAACGAGCAGACTTGGGTCTTCGCAGGGTTTGCAAGTTTTCTGAAAAATCTGGAGCAGATTCACTTATTTTAGGAGAACAATCATAAAAAATAAAAAAAGCCCGTAAAATCTGTGAGGGACTGAATGAGAAGAACACAGCGGACCAGAACTCAATAAATTGGTCGATGGATGGATTGCGGACAAAAACAGGACAGATTTAGTCCGGTTCCACTGCATAAAACTCCTTTCATCCATCAATTTATTGTATTTCAATCAAAGATTAACGGTGCCATATGGGAACCCTTCAGAGTTCCAGAAGTGTTCTACATTTTTTTTAGGAGGAGTTGGAGAGATCTGCGGATGAAGAGCAACATTCCCTCCCCTCCGCCTGGAAGTGGAGCAGAATAAGAGCTGTTGCCAAGGTCACAGCTCTGCATTTCCACAGACATGCTTGTCAAGGACTGAAAGGGCTCAAGCCCTCCAAACACCTTCTGGCCAGCTCCTCGCTTTTCTGCATGCGGCGAAACCGCTGAAGGCGAAAGAGAGACCGAGATGCAAGAGGGAAGGAGAGAGTGTGGTGATGAGGGCAAGACAAGGGCTCCGAGAGGGGAGTCTGCACATTGGTGATACCAAAGCGTACCAAAGTAATTGCAAGGGGCGGCTTATGGGCACCTCTGAGACAGATTTAGGGCAAAACAATCCTCCGGGTTTTTTAGACAACTCTAGTCCTACAGTACATTCTGTACAGTAGCTAAGTAGCGTAAAGATCTGGTATCGTATTGATACCGCAATATCATATCTTTAAGCTTTAATATCGATCCTCAAATCAAAATATTGATACTTTAGTTGAGGTGTGTCCAAACGTTTTCTACCTTGTCAAAGTATGCGAGGGTCATATTGGTATACATGTTTTTAAATGCTAAAAACAGATTTTGTGTGAGCTATGTATTATAAGTGACTAAGTATATTATTATTTATTGTGCTCTTTTTTTTATAGTTTTTCTGTTTTTTTTTTTTTTTTTACCAATGTGAGAATACAATAAATAAGCATACCAAAGTATTTGCAAGGGTCGGCTTATGGGCACCTCAGAGAGAATTTAGGGCAAAACAATCCTCCGGGTTTTTCAGACAACTCTAGTCTTACAGTATCTTCTGTACAGTAGCTAAGTAGCTTAAAGATCTGGTATCCATGCGTCGGTATTGATACCACGATGCCAGATCTTTAAGCTTTAATATTGATCCTCAAATCAAAATATTGATACTTTAGTTGAGGTGTGTCCAAACATCTTCCACCTTCTCAAAGTATGCGAGGGTCATATTGGTATAAATGTTTTTAAATGCTAAAAACAGATTTTGTGTGAGCTATGTATTATAGATGATTAAGTACATTATTTATTTTCCTCTTTTTTTCATAGTTTTTCGTTTTTTTACCAATGTGAGAATACAATAAATAAGCGTACCAAAGTAATTGCAAGGGGCGGCTTATGGGCACCTCTAAGACAGAATTTAGGGCAAAACAATCCTCTTTGTTTTTTCCAGACAACTCTAGTCCTACAGTACATTCTGTACAGTAGCTAAGACCACAGTTCATCTAAAACCTAAACCCAGTGCTCCACCTTTTCCCGGTAAAACACATTCCGCATGTCTAGACCAAAGCCTCACTTGCTAAAGATTCGTTTCAAGGCCTCGCGTTGCGGACCGGGCTGACTTTTCTGGCAGCCTTCCGTGGGCTTTGTCCGACAAGAATTTAGATTGGAGTCGAACGCGACCTCTAACAAGGGTCAGCGGTCGGATCCTTTTGGAGCTTTTGTTGGCACACCTGTGTGATGAGGGCCTGACGGAAGCCCAGGGTCTTGTTTCAGGAGCTGGACTTCCTTTTATATATATATATATATATATATATATATATATATATATATATATATATATATATATATATATACATAAAAGCAAGGCCAGCAACACTCGTGTCCTTATCGTTTTAATATAAACTGCACAGGCGCTACCACGTACAGACCAGTTTCGTATATATATATATATATATATATATATATATATATATATATATATATATATATATATATATATATATATATATATATGTATGTATTGTGACAACTCACAATATTTGTAAGAAATCTTAAAAATGTTGGCAATATTATAATAATAATCTGAATTTTACTATGCAAAATTATGAAAAAAGTCACAATTTTACTCAAAAAATGGAGTATGAGTTTACATAAAATTCTAAGTGTTAATGGCCACTATAGTCTTAGTAGCGTAGTGTATTTGTTCATCCTATGCTCACATGTGGTTGTCTTACGTCAGCACCGGAAGTGGTAAAATCAGCCATTCACCTGGCGGGGATGAATAGGGAAGTCCTTCTTTATCTTGTTTTATCATATATTGCTGCCTTTTTTACTTTTGTATGCACATTAAAATCAACCAAAAATCCTGACTTTGGAGCGATGTTCACGGACTCTAGTATTTGGCTCACTATTCGATGCAATGTTATTGGGACCATGATTTATGTCATCACTTGTTCAAGGGAGGTACTTTTCCTTCTTGAATTCTCAAGAAGGGTAGAAATATAAGAACGCACACACACAACCCAAAATCCTGACTTTGGAGCAATGTTCACGGACTGTAGTATTAGGCTCTCTATTCGATGCAATGGTTTTCTGTATTGGGACCATGATTTACGTCCTCGCTTGTTCATGGGAGGTACTTTTCCTTCTTGATGTCTCAAGAAGGGTAGCAATACAAGAACGCACACACACAACCAAAAATCCTGACTTTGGAGCAATGTTCACGGACTCTAGTATTTGGCTCTCTATTCGATGCAATGGTTTTCTGTATTGGGACCATGATTTTTATCATCATCTCCTCATATGGAAGCTAGTTTACCTTGTTGACGTCTCAATAAGTTAGAAATACAAGGACATACACACACACACACACGTCTTACTATACTGTTTTGGAATAGAATACTATTATTATTATTGCACGACCACAGTTTGTGTGTAATGATATTCAGAATCTTCTTCTCGGATGACTTTTTAAGGCATCCATACACTTAGTACAAATGTATTCACATCTAATTTGAGCTGTCGGACATAAGCAGATGTTACCTGCACACACAAACACGGCTCAAGGAGAAGGACGGCGCTCTAACCACTAAGTGTTGTATTCCAGCAAGGCACTCTGGGAAATCTGAAAATAACCCAGGAGGCTGCGGGTATTATTGCAGGGACGGAAACCACAGCAGGACGCTGCTGGACCGACCTTTGTTGGGATAATACTCTGAGACGGTGTGGTATGGCCGCTTGTTTGCACTTGTTCAAACATTGGAGATGTTTTTCCTTCAAATTGCCCACTTTTTTTTTCAGTGTGCTTAAAAAGAGGGACTGAAACCAAAGTGGGCGAGCACTTGTTGGAAATGTTAAGGAGTGATGCCTTCACTGCAGCTCCGGCTTAAAACTACTCACTTACTAATTAAGAAGTTACTCTTAAGGCTTCAAATAAATCATAGTTCTAGAACCGTATTTCCTTGAATTGGTGCCGGGAATATGCTATTCGCATGCCTCGAATTACAGCCGGGTCAAATTCGTTTCGCAAAATAATTAGCGCATGCTTGGCACTTCCGCCGGGAAAAATATTAGTCATTAAATGACTCCAGCCTCCTGGTGGTAGAGGGCGCTAGTGATCCTTCTTGCGACTGCTGGTGCTGCAGAAGAGTGCTGCAGAAGAAGACAACCGGCAGCAAGAGTGCGCAGCCATTGTTTGCTTGGACTTTTACCATGGAAGATTACATATCTAAAATAAAACAGTTTTCTAAACTGGACTTTCAATCTCCATCAAGACAGAGATACTTTTAAAACTGAAGAAAGATAAGGAAGACTTCTATATCGATGCTTTTCTTCAAAAGGAGCTGGCATGCACTCATTTATACCTAAAAGGTAAGACAATAATAACGTTTTTTTTTATTAAATGTGCTTTTCATGATAAGGTAAGCGCCGGAGTGAGAAGAGGTTTTAAAATATTTAGCGCATGCTTGGCCATCCCGCAGGCTTCTGGTAAGCGCAGGAGTGACAGGAGGTTTTAAATTAATTAGCGCCCCTGCGGCTAATCAAGGAAATACGGTATTTTCCAGTCTGGCGACCACGCAACACCACCTCCTGCTGGGCCCTCAAAGAACAACAACAACAAAAAAGCGCGTAGTCGGATGATAAAAAGGAGAGCCAGGTCATCGGGGTCAGTGTTGGCGAACACCTGGCACCTGCCTCGCTCTCTCAGATAAAGTGCTGATTGGCCGTTTCCTCTCGCCTTCTTAAATGCAGACTGAAGGCATTGAAGTGAAACCTCTCGCCTCTCAAGGCGCCTCGCTGGCCGTCTCCGCGGGTCTTCGCTGATTAATCAAAACTGGCCGTCATCAAAACCGCCCTCGCAGCGTTTGTCATCCAACTGAGAGCTAATTCCATCCATCACTCCGTATATGCTACTAGTTGGGGATTGATATTGGTCTGATATCAGGAAAAACACTCTATGTCCGCCGATGCAAGTGGTATGTTCCGCTAACGTCTCTTCTTCAAGATTAGCAGACGGATGACAAATTGGGTCTTTGCTTGAAAACCCTGCAAAACTGCAAATACATCAATTAAATAAGTCAGTAGCTCACATTGGATACAAAACTTCTGTGAATATCGAACAAATGATCGGCGCTAACTTGCATTGGATAGACATTAGCGAATTTACATGGCAATTCTAACAACTCTAAATGTAGCAACAACTAACACAAAATATGATCATTACAGTACAAACACTTTGTAGGGATCAACAAAATACAAAACACCTTTAAATTGTGCTAGTAGTTGGGGATGGACATTGGTCTGATATCGGCAAAAAAAACCTGATGTCCGCCGATGCCAGCGGTCTGTTCCGCTCACGCTAACGTCTCTTCTTCAAGATTAGCAGACAGATGACAAATTGCCTCCATGAGTGTTTGTTTGAAAACCCAGCAAAACTGCAAATACATCAATTAAATAAGTCAGTAGCTCACATTGGACACAAAACTTCTGTGACTATCGAACAAATGCTCGGTGCTAACTTGCATTGGATAGACATTAGCGATTTTACATGGCGATTCTAACACCTCTAAATGTAGCAACAACTAACACAAAATACGATCAACTTTGTAGGGATCAACAAAATACAAAACACCTCTAAATTTGTGCTACTAGTTGGGGATGGACATTGGTCTGATATCGGCAAAAAAAAAACTGATGTCCGCTGATGCAAGCGGTCTGTTCCGCTCACGCTAACGTCTCTTCTTCAAGATTAGCAGACAGATGACAAATTGCCTCCATGAGTCTTTGCTTGAAAACCCAGCAAAACTGCAAATACATCAATTAAATAAGTCCGTAGCTCACATTGGATACAAAACTTCTGTGAATATCAGAACAAATGCTCGGCGCTAACTTGCATTGGATAGACATTAGCGATTTTACATGGCGATTCTAACACCTCTAAATGTAGCAACAACTAACACAAAATACGATCATTACAGTACAAACACTTTGTAGGGATCAACAAAATACAAAACACCTCTAAATTTGTGCTACTAGTTGGGGATGGATATTGGTCTGATATCGGCTCACGCTAACGTCTCTTCTTCAAGATTAGCAGACGGATGACAAATTGCCTCCATGAGTCTTTGCTTGGAAACCCAGCAAAACTGCAAATACATCAATTAAATAAGTCAGTAGCTCACATTGGATACAAAACTTCTGTGACTATCAAACAAAAAAACAAATGATCGGTGCTAACTTGCATTGGATAGTCATTAGCGATTTTACATGGCGATTCTAACACCGCTACATTTAAAACTTCAACTAATACAAAATATAATAATTACAGTACAAACACTTCGTAGGGATCAATACAATACAAAACACCTCTAAACGTGGCATTTAAAACTACAACTAATACAAAATACTGGAGCAGACCCAACCAAGCAAAAAAGCTTGTGCAGCCCTTTGAGACACTCATGATTTAGGGCTTTAGAAATAAACATTCATTGATTGAATGATTGAAAAAAGTGAATGAATGTTTATAACTGATTACATTTACATATGCATACAAATGTGTTGTTGTTTTTTTAATAAATTAAGTAACATTTATGACAAACTTTTTCCCAGAACACGATATAGAATGTGAGATATAACAGGATAATGCATACATTTATCATTTGTTTTCAAAACGCTTGCAAAAAAGTGGGACCCCAAGAATGTACTGTGGGACCCCATTTTAATGACTTGATGGACCCCATTCTAAAAAATTCCTAGCGCCAACACTGATGGGAGTATTGGTGCGTGCAAAACAGCAGCAGGCGGCTGTGGCCTGCGGGCCGCCCCTTATACTAATCAAATATCATCCCGGGGGCTCCTGTACTTGGTATCATGACAGTGGATGTCGGGTGTAGATCCACCCATTTGTTTACATTGAAGAGCGCTAGCTTGCTGTTAGCGACACGCTATTGTATCATCCTACGGTGTGTAGTGAAGCATGTTTAGCTATTCCTCGTCCTCCAGTGATAATGCTACTTGTAAGAAACGCACTTTATTTGTCGCCATGGAGAAGAACACCTCTTCCTGGGGGTGTTTCAGTGTTATAACTTCACCTTTATCTTTACTTTTTACACCAAAATGCGTCCGTTCTCCCTTTTCTGTCTACACCAGGGGTCACCAACGCGGTGCCCGCGGGCACCAGGTAGCCCGTAAGGACCAGATGAGTAGCCTGCTGGCCTGTTCTAAAAATAGCTCAAATAGCAGCACTTACCAGTGAGCTGCCTCTATTTTTTAAATGTTATTTATTTACTAACAAGCTGGTCTCGCTTTGCCGGACATTTTTAATTCTTAGAGAGACAAAACTCAAATAGAATTTGAAAATCCAAGAAAATATTTTAAAGAATTGGTCTTCTTTTGTTAAAATAAATTCATTCATTTTTTTTACTTTGCCTCTTATAACTTTCAGAAAGACAATTTTAGAGAAAAAATACAACCTTAAATATGATTTTAGGATTTTTAAACACATATACCTTTTAAATTCCTTCCTCTTCTTTCCTGACAATTTAAATCAGTGTTCAAGTATTTTTTTTTTTATTGTAAAGAATAATAAATACATTTTAATTTAATTTTTCATTTTAGCTTCTGTTTTTTCGACGAAGAATATTTGTGAAATATTTCTTCAAACTTATTATGAGTCAAATTTAAAAAAAATATTTTGGCGAATCTAGAAAATCTGTAGAATGAAATTTAAATCTTATTTCAAAGTCTTTTGAATTTCTTTTAAAAATTTTGTTCTGGAAAATCTAGAAGAAATAATGATTTGTCTTTGTTAGAAATATAGCTTGGTCCAATTTGTTATATATTCTAACAAAGTGTAGACTGGATTTTAACCTATTTAAAACATGTCATCAAAATTCAAAAATGAATCTTAATCAGGAAAAATTACTAATGATGTTCCATAAATTCTTTTTTTAATTTTTTCAAAAAGATTTCGAATTAGCTAGTTTTTCTCTTCTTTTTTTCGGTTGAATTTTGAATTTTAAAGAGTCGAAATTAAGGATAAACTATGTTTCAAAATTTAATTGTCATTTTTTTCGTGTTTTCTCCTCTTTTAAACCGTTCAATTAAGTGTAAATATCATTCATTATTAATAATAACATAGAGTTAAAAGTAAATTGAGCAAATTGGCTATTTCTGGCAATTTATTTAAGTGTGTATCAAACTGGTAGCCCTTGGCATTAATCACTACCCAAGAAGTAGCTCTTGGTTTCAAAAAGGTTGGTGACCCCTGGTCTACACACTGTGTCTGCTTTTAAGTACTCTGTGTGTGTGCGCTGCCCAACACACTCCACTGCTCTCAAAAACCAGCAATGTCACGACAAGTTGTCTAGTATGTTCACTATTTTATTTAAGGACTAAATGACAATAATAAACACATGTTTCATGTACACTAAGATTTTTTTGTTCAAACAAAGCCAATAATGACATTTTTTTGTGGTCCCCTTTTTATTTAGAAAAGTACCGAAAAGTATCAAAGCACATTTTGGTACCGGCTAATATTGACATATTTGCACTGTAATTCATGACGTTTTGTTAAAGCGTTTTCTTTTTTTGACAGTTTTAGTGATACATCTTTGGTGACAAACTAAAGGGACAACTATTACTACTATACTTCTAATACTAATCAAATATCATAGATCATTAATTCACAAGCCACAACTGGCCCCCGGGCCTTGACTTTGACACCTGGGGCTTAGAGGATGACACCCGAATGATTTAAATTGGAGCCAATTGTAGTTGTTTGCTTTTGTTTACTTTATTTTGAAAAACTGTATGAATAATTTAGCCCTTCGTCTGATCCACAACAATTGTAGCATATTCTAAATTTAAGATAAATAAATGTCTTTGATTAGTTGCAAGAACACATTCTATAATCTGTTAAAAGCATCACTAATCAGATCGAGCTGAGGTCAAATCATCCCTCGTCAAGAATTGGAAGAAATTACTTCTACACTGCAAAAAGTCAGTGTTCAAAAACAAGAAAAAAAAATACAAAAATGAGGGGTATTTTACTTGAACTAAGCAAAATTATCTGCCAATAGAACAAGAACATTTGGCTTGTCAGGACTTTCCAAAACAAGTCAAATTAGCTAACCTCAATGAACACCAAAATACCTTAAAATAAGTATATTCTCACTAATAACAAGTGCACTTTTCTTGGTATAAAAAACAAATATGAGACCTTTTTGCTCAATGTGTTGAAAAATATTCTAAGATTAAGTAAATGCTAGTGCGATTATCTTGACATGATGATATGCACTCGGCATTACATTTCTTGAAACCAGCAAACTTACACTAAAAACTAGTTTATTTTTTTTAATGGAAAGGCAAAAAGGCAACGCTCAGGCAAATCATATTGTCTAAAAATGCAAAAATGAGGGGTATTTTACTTGAACTAAGCAAAATTATCTGCCAATAGAACAAAAACATTCGGCTTGTCAAGACTTTCCAAAACAAGTCAAATTAGCTAACATCAATTAACCCCAAAATACCTTAAAATAAGTATATTCTCACTAATAACAATTGCACTTTTCTTGGTAGAAAAAACAAATATGACGCCTTTTTGCTCAATGTGTTGAAAAATATTCTAAGATTAAGTAAATGCTAGTGCCATTATCTTGACATAATGATATTCACTCGGCATTACATTTCTTGAAACCAGCAAACTTACACTAAAAACTAGTTTTTGTTTTTAAATGGAAAGGCAAAAAGGCAACGCTCAGGCAAATCATATTGTCTAAAAATGCAAAAATGAGGGGTATTTTACTTGAACTAAGCAAAATTATCTGCCAATAGAACAAGAAAATTCGGCTTGTCAAGACTTTCCAAAACAAGTCAAATTAGCTAACATCAATTAACCCCAAAATACCTTAAAATAAGTATATTCTCACTAATAACAAGTGCACTTTTCTTGGCAGAAAAAACAAATATGAGACCTTTTTTCTCAATGTGTTGAAAAATATTCTAAGATTAAGTAAATGCTAGTGCCATTATCTTGACATAATGATATGCGCTCGGCATTACATTTCTGGAAACCAGCAAACTTACACTAAAAACTAGTTAATTGTTCTTAATGGAAAGGCAACAAGGCAACGCTCAGGCAAATCATATTGATAACATGACATCATCGCGCCAAGTGCGTGCTCTTTCAGTCAATTAGTGTGCAAGGAATATATATATATATATATATATATATATATATATATATATATATATATATATATATGTATATATATATATAGTCCGGCCCCGGGCAATTTATTTTTCTATTGTAATTTTGAAGAATTGATTTGAATGTGCATGAACTATTTCTGTTCAAAATTGTTTTGAAATGTCACATGTTAAATGTTTAAATATTAACTGTCAGTTTAATTATGAGACACAATTGTGTCAAAGTCATGATTTTTTTTATTTCATGCTTGAAATAAGAAATGACTTTAAAAAAGTAGTTTTATACTTGTGAGTGTTGATGACACAACAGTTGATATTCTAGTTTTAAGCATGTTTTACTCAATATAGGTCATCAAATCTCAGCAACAAGCTTTAAATATCTTACTGAGATCATTTAGGACCAAAACACTTAAAACAAGTAAAACAAGTAAAACACTCCAACATCAAATCTGCTTAGTGAGAAGAATGATCTTATCAGACAGAAAATAAGCAAATATCACCCTTATTTGACATATTTCATCTTACTTAGATTTCACTTTTTGCAGTGTAGTTTTTTCTGTTCACTTCATAATCTTCCAGCTTTACGTCCATTTCTTTCTACGGTTTCTGGGACTACAAAATATTTTGTTTTTTTAAATGTCCTTGAAACTGATGCTCAGTTTTAATGGCGGTGTTTCAGCCAATGTCTGCACGCAGAAACTTCGGGCGAGCGCACAAATAAAAACTAAAACAAGGATGTGCAGCTGGGTAGTGCACTAAGAGCAATTAGAAGCCTCCTGATACTAGACCAGGTGAGTATACTCATTACAAACTGGGGGCAGGAGTGGATGGGTGGCAAAAAAGAAGACAGGAAGTAAGACGAAAAATAAAAGCCTTGGACAGGAAATACCACGCTGTTGTTGCTAATCACGTCTGTTTTTTTTCTTTGATGATATACCTGGGAACCCTCATGTTCAACTTACTTCATGTCGACGTTGACCCTCTGGACGACAGCGTGGGTTGCAGAATGAGGCGATGATGTCATCGAGCTGCCGGGTGCTGCTGGTCGTGAACCCCGAGATGCAGAGATGGCAGGTAAACATGACTTTAATGTCAAAAAGGAACTGGTGCCACTGCTAAGTCCACATGCAGGAAAACAGGAAACAGGAGACAATCATGGCAACTGCCACCAGGTGTGCCCGGCTGCCAATCAGGGACAGGTGAGGGAAAACCAGCACTCAGGGAGACATGCAGGAAGTGGAACCAAAATAAGAGCGCTGACAGGAAATAAACACAAACTAAGGAAACAAGACATAAACGTGACAGATCGTCACATTAGCAACTTTTAGGACAGCCAATAGCTGCTTTCCTTACTGAGGAGTTGGCAACACTTCAACACCCATCCAGCCATTTTCTACCGCTTGTCCCAACATCATCCTTTAATAATCAGAATGAGAATCAGAAATACTTTAATAATCCCCGAGGGGAAATTAGGATTTTCAGCACAATCCCATTCAAGAGCAGACAGACATTACAGGGAGACAGAACCGGATCAAACATTGCAGGGAGACAGAACAGGATCAAACATTACAAGGAGACATAACATGATCAAACATTGCAGGGAGACATAACAGGATCAAAAATTGCAGGGAGACAGAACAGGATCAAACATTGCAGGGAGACGGAACAGGATCAAACATTACAGGGAGACATAACAGGATCAAACATTGCAGGGAGACGGAACAGGATCAAACATTACAGGGATACAAAACAGGATAAAACATTACATGGAGACATAACAGGATCAAACATTGCAGGGAGACGGAACAGGATCAGACATTACAGGGAGACAGAACCGGATCAAACATTGCAGGGAGACAGAACAGGATCAAACATTACAAGGAGACAGAACAGGATCAAACATTACAAGGAGACATAACATGATCAAACATTGCAGGGAGACATAACAGGATCAAAAATTGCAGGGAGACAGAACAGGATCAAACATTGCAGGGAGACGGAACAGGATCAAACATTACAGGGAGACATAACAGGATCAAACATTGCAGGGAGACGGAACAGGATCAAACATTACAGGGATACAAAACAGGATAAAACATTACATGGAGACATAACAGGATCAAACATTGCAGGGAGACGGAACAGGATCAGATATTACAGGGAGACAGAACAGGATCAAACATTGCAGGGAGACGGAACAGGATCAGACATTACAGGGAGACAGAACAGGATCAAACATTGCAGGGAAACGGAACAGGATCAGACATTACAGGGAGACAGAACAGGATCAAACATTGCAGGGAGACAGAACAGGATCAAACAATTGCAGGGAGACGGAACAGGATCAGACATTACAGGGAGACAGAACAGGATCAAACATTACAGGGAGACAGAACAGGGTCAAACATTACAGGGAGACATAACAGGATCAAACATTGCAGGGAGACAGAACAGGATCAAACATTACAGGGAGACAGAACAGGATCAAACATTACAGGGATACAAAACAGGATAAAACATTACATGGAGACATAACAGGATCAAACATTGCAGGGAGACGGAACACGATCAGACAATACAGGGAGACAGAACAGGATCAAACATTGCAGGGAGACGGAACAGGATCAGACATTACAGGGAGACGGAACAGGATCAAACATTACAGTGAGACGGAACAGGATCAGACATTACAGGGAGACAGAACAGGATCAAACATTGCAGGGAGACAGAACAGGATCAAACATTGCAGGGAGACGGAACAGGATCAGACATTACAGGGAGACAGGATATATATTTATATATATATATATACATATATATATATATATATATATATATATATATATATATATATATATATATATATATATATATATATATATATATATATATATATATATATAATACACAGAATGTGTTCTATGTCAAGTGCATATATATAAATATATATTTGTATATCTATCTATCTATCTATCTATCTATCTATCTATCTATCTATCTATCTATCTATCTATCTATCTATCTATCTATCTATCTATCTATCTATCTATCTATCTATATATATATATATATATATATATATATATATATATACATATATATATATATACATATATATATATATATATATATATATATATATATATATATATATATATATATATATATATATATATATATATATATATATATATATATATATATATAATGTGTTCTTTGTCAGGTGCTGGCTTTAGCTGTGACAATAATCCCAAAGACATTATTAAAAACAAAAACCCCTGGGATAATATGATCTTCCCTGGAGCTGAATTATAGATCTTTGTTTGTCATGATGATTGACAGATGTCCTGCTATGAAAGTGAGGCAAGATCTCCGCATCCGTCTTTTTGACAGCCGCTGAAATCGTCTTTTTTAGGCCCCGGTGGCTTCATGCAGTAATAATCCAGTTCCATTAGCCAGCGTGACACAGAAGGTCCTGCTTGCATAACCAGTATGCACCACTTCCTGTCCTCAATACCATCTTGCCCAGGCTGAGCACATATATTCTTAAGTATGAAGATAGTTTCTCCCAGATTGTAGTTATTAAACACTATATTGTCTTATGTTGACACTTATCTGTCTTTTAGCATGCTGCTAGGGATGGGAAACTTGTAGTTGCTAATAAAGCAACAAGCAGCCCCGTCTAGATGACAGCAACCAAATGTATCAAATGCAGCACACCAAATGTTCACACACACTTGTTATTTCATATGTTGACATGAGGGGGAGCACTTCAAATGTTCACACACTTTTTATTTCATATGTTTACCAGAGTGGGAGCACTCCAAATTTTTACACACACTTGTTATTTCATATGTTGACATGAGGCGGAGCACTCCAAATTTTCACACACTTTTTATTTCATATGTTGACCAGAGGGGGAGCACTCCAAATTTTTACACACACTTGTTATTTAATATGTTGACGAGAGGGGGAGCACTCCAAATTTTCACACACTTGTTATTTCATATGTTGATCAGAGGGGGAGCACTCCAAATTTTCACACACTTTTTATTTCATATGTCGACATGAGGGGGAGCACTCCAAATTTTCACACACACTTGTTATTTCATATGTTGACATGAGGGGGAGCACTTCAAATTTTCACACACTTTTTATTTCATATGTTGACGAGAGGGGGAGCACTACACATTTTCACACACACTTGTTATTTCATATGTTGACCAGAGGGGGAGCACTCCAAATTTTCACACACACTGGTTATTTCATATGTTGACGAGAGGAGGAGCACTCCAAATTTTCACACACTTTTTATTTCATATGTTGACCAGAGAGGGAGCACTCAAAATTTTCACACACACTTGTTATTTTATATGTCGACATGAGGGGGAACACTCCAAATTTTCACACACACTTGTCATTTCATATGTTGACCAGAGGAGGAGCACTCCAAATTTTCACACACTTTTTATTTCATATGTTGACCAGAGGGGGAGCACTCCAAATTTTCACACACACTTGTTATTTCATATGTTGACCAGAGGGGGAGCACTCCAAATTTGCACACACTTTTTATTTCATATGTTAACCAGAGGGGGAGCACTCCAAATTTTCACAAACACTTGTTATTTCATATGTTGACATGAGGGGGAGCCCACCAAATGTTCAAACACATTTTTTATTTCATATGTTGACCAGAGGGGGAGCACTCCACATTTTCACACACACTTGTTATTTCATATGTTGACCATAGGGGGAGCACTCCAAATTTCCACACACTTTTTATTTATATGTTGACCAGAGGGGGAGCACTCCAAATTTCCACACACTTTTTATTTCATATGTTGACCAGAGGGGGAGCACTTCAAATTTTCACACACTTTTTATTTCATATGTTGACCAGAGGGGGAGCACTCCAAATTTTCACACACACTTGTTATTTCATATGTTGACCAGAGGGGGAGCACTCCAAATTTTCACACACACTTGTTATTTCATATGTTGACCAGAGGGGGAGCACTCCAAATTTTCACACACACTTGTTATTTCATATGTTGACCAGAGGGGTAGCACTTTTAAAAGCGACACACAGTCAATGTGAAAACTCCCTCCTTTTTGGGACCACCCTCATTTTGATCAGCAGGGGTGCAAATGAAACATTGTTTATTAGATGCCATGTTATTGATTTATGTTATCACTTGTTCACACCTCCTCATATGGAAGATACTTTTCCTTCTGCATGTCTCAAGAAGGGTAGAAATACAAGAACACACACACACACACACACACACACACACACACACACACACACACACACACACACACACACACACACACACACACACACACACACACACACACACACACACACACACACACACACACACTCGCACATGGAGAAAAAAGAAGCTACAATCTGGTACAGAGACTCGATTACGTCTGTGGGCGAGATTAAAAAATGTTCCGACTGCTCTTTGAAATGGAATATTCAGAAAGATGTAATTGAAAAGTTGCTATCCATCGCAGAGGAACATAAAACATCACTTTAAATGACTTGCTTGCTTCAACAAGTCCACGTGTGCATTCTAATCACAGATGAATCAATTGTTAAGGAACTCATTAACTGTGGGAAATACATTTTGGAGTACCGTATTTTCCGGACCATAAGGCTCACAGGATTATAAGGCGCATTAAAGGAGTCATATTATGATTATTTTCTAAATGTAAAAGACTTCTTTGTGGTCTAGATCAGTGGTCCTCAACCCTTTTTGTAGCTGCGGACCGGTCAACGCTTGAAAATTTGGGGTTAGGGGTGAAATGTATTTTATTTTATTTTATTTTTATTTTTTTTCCATAAAGAAATACAATCATGTGTGCTTACGGACTGTATCCCTGCAGATTGTATTGATCTATATTGATATATAATGTATATATTGTGTTTTTTATGTTGATTTAATTAAAAAAAAAAAAAAAAAAAAAAAATCCATAAAGAAATACAATCATGTGTGCTTACGGACTGTATTCCTGCAGACTGTATTGATCTATATTGATATACAATGTATATATTGTGTTTTTTATGTTGATTTAATAAATAAATTTAAAAAAATTCCTTAAAGAAATACAATCATGTG
>NC_084745.1:3380768-3390768 GCF_033978785.1 Entelurus aequoreus
AGTTTATTTGCACAAGCAGATCTGCTAGTTATATTTAGGCATAGCAACCACAAAATAACACCAACTAATGCCATCTTCTGTCGTATATTTACGTTTAGTTCTGCTCTCAAACACTAGTGATATAGTAGTGAATAAACTAGATCAGTGGCCTAGTGGTTAGAGTGTCCGCCCTGAGGATGGGTAGGTTGTGAGTTCAAACCCCGGCCGAGTCATACCAAAGACCATAAAAATGGGAGCCATTACCTCCCTGCTTGGCACTCAGCATCAAGGCTTGGAATTGGGGGTTAAATCACCAAAAATGATTCCCGGGCGCGGCACCGCTGCTGCTCACTGCTCCCCTCACCTGCCAGGGGGTGAACAAGGGGATGGGTCAAATGCAGAGGACAAATTTCACCACACCTAGTGTGTGTGTGACAATCATTGGTACTTTAACTTAACTTAATCACAGAGCGTTTCTCAATCAAATGTTCAAACATTTTGCAAAGTGATCACTGCAGACACGAACATGGTCCGATTGTATTCCACCGGATGATGAAAGTTATATTTTTAAGAGACATTTCCTTTTATTTCCTGACTTTATTACCTTTATGGACCACTTCTTTCGGGACTATATGTGAACTATAACAAGATCTGATAGCTCAGTTACAGCTCATTTTATTACCTATTCTGTTTTATATGTCTTTTATGTTGCACGATTGCACCAAGAAAAATCCTAGTTTGTGAACAACGGCGATAAAAACTATTCTGATTCTGATTCTGATTCTGATTCTGATATGGAATATCTTTCCTATCTCTCTATTTGAACGACTGGAACGCCCAAGAACAGAACACAATACGACATTTTCAGCTCAAACTCTACACAAGCAACATTTGTTTTTGTTATTGTTTACAAAGTTAGGGAGCAAAGCTATAGAAACAGGCTTTGAGTGCAAAACTCTAACAATTTCAATAGGAGCCAACAGTAGTTTTTGCTTTTCTTTAGTTTATTTTATTAGAAAAATGTATGTTTATTCCACTTATTTACAACAAAACTAGCAAATTGTACATATAATATGATAAGCTTGATGTCAGGTTCAAACACTGATGACATCTATTAAACAGACAAGAAGCAAGGAATCATTGCAGAGACAGAGTTACATTTTGCTCAATGAGGAGAGACGTATTGGGCTGTACACTCAGTTACAGTTCCAACCTACGCTCTAAGGCACAGCCCACATGCTCCTCTATTTATTTGGTAGGGTCCCTAGTTAACATCATTGAGGCTGCTACTGAATTTCAGCAGCCCCAGTTAGACACAATATATGATTATTCAGAAATGCAAATGTGCTGACACTCGTGATATCGCCCTGTCTCTGCTTTGTCTGCGTCACGGTACTCGATGTTCGCCCTTGGCAGTCAGCAGGCCGGGTGTGGACACAAACACTGACACGAGACGACTCGCAATCCAAGATTGCAAGTTGTCCCTTTGCACGGATAGAAAAGTACAACTTCAGCACAATTGATAATAACTATAGCAACGGCCTTTAAAGATAAGAGTTGTGTGATAACTTATATATAATTATTCTAACACTTGATAAAAATGTGTTACTTGCTGCGAAACATTGTCAGTTCTATAATCTATTGTCAATGCATCGGATCAAACCTAAAGCCCCCAAATATCTGAGGCCAAAAATAGTTTTTATAATTAAGTACAGCATCCTGAAACAATGTGATAGCATATAAATAAAAACAAATAATTCTCTTTACTTATTGCATTCACACAATTGTTTGAGGAAAAAGGTCAACATTAATAACACATCAATGCATGTAAACAAAATATGGAACTGATATCAATACAATTAATATACCCAACCTGATATATACAGTATATCCTATATTCTTGTGCTTATACTTTGTTCAAGGCAGGTCCGAAAGTCTTTCATGCGTAACACTCTTGGATTTTTGAAAGTCATTTCAATGTCACTCAGGCTTCCATCAACTCAAACCCTGGCTGGACATGTTTTTACAGGACACAATTACGTGTGGGAAATCGGTTTTCCTCGAAATAAAAAAACAAAAAACAAAACAATCCTCTCCACATGAGCTAAGGGCACAAAGCTTCAAAATCATCCCAAACATCGACTAATGTCCTGAGCAGCTTGGCGGCTGCTGGGGGAAAAGAGGCCGGATCCCACCAACCACCGGAAAGGAAAGACACGTGTTCACTAAGAGCTCCCTGGATAGAAGGCCGACATGCAAAGCTTCACTGTAGCACTTGTTGGTCTTTGATGCAAGGAAAGAAAGTACCAATATTTATGTAATATACTCTATGTGTTAGCATTAGGGTTGCAAAATTCCGGGAATATTCAAAGTTGGAAATTTTCCATGGGAATTAATGGGAAATTAGTGGGAATAAACAGTGGATGCAACATGCTAGATCTTGCAGCATGATTATTAGCTAAAACAACCTGACTTCAACCCTGCACTGTGCATTCCTCCATCACATGCCCAGATAATTGCCCGCATGCTACACACTACAGCAGGGCTATTGAGGCCACACTAGTATTTGAGCCCAAGGACTTCATCCAGTCAGGTAAGTGTTGATGGGGTAAATATATTTGATCTATGGTATTTAAGTGTAATAGAGGTGTAATTGCTTGTTACTGTATGACTGCAAACTTCTACTCCAGCTAGCTAGCTGTTCCTGTACTTGTTAAATGATTTTGGGGCTAATATCCCTAGCTAGCTAGGTTTATGTACCACCACCAGTCTCATAATGAACCGAAATGCGGTGTACATTTGCAAATACTGTGCAAAGAGCTACGTCAAAAATGCCACAAAGATGCAGCAGCATATAGACAAGTGCCCAATAATATATCATTATTGGAATTCCCCATTAATGCCCATATATTCCCATTCATTCCCATATATTACCATTAATGCCCATATATTCCCATACATTCCCATTAATTCCATATATTCCCATTAATTCCCATATATTCCCATTAATTCCCATTAATGCCCATATATTCCCATTCATTCCCATATATTACCATTAATGCCCATATATTCCCATACATTCCCATTAATTCCATATATTACCATTCATTCCCATATATTCCCATTAATTCCCATTAATGCCCATATATTCCCATTAATTCCCATATATTCCCATATATTCCCATTAATTCCCATGTATTCCCATATATTCCCATTAATTCCCATATATTCCCATAGATTCCCATTAATTACCATTAATGCCCATATATTCCCATTAATTCCCATATATTTCCATTAATTCCTTGTATTCCCATTAATTCCCATATATTCCCATTAATGCCCATATATTCCCATTAATTCCCATGTATTCCCATTAATTCCCATATATTCCCAGTAATTCCATATATTCCCATTAATTCCCATATATTCCCATTAATGCCCATATATTCCCATAAATGCCCATATATTCCCATTAATGCCCATATATTCCCATACATTCCCATTAATGCCCATATATTCCCATTAATTCCCATATATTCCCATACATTCCCATTAATGCCCATATATTCCCATTAATTCCCATATATTCCCATATATTCCCATTAATTCCCATATATTCCCATAGATTCCCATTAATTACCATTAATGCCCATATATTCCCATATATTCCCATAGATTCCCATTAATTACCATTAATGCCCATATATTCCCATATATTCCCATTAATTCCCATATATTCCCATTACTTCCCATATATTCCCAGTAATTCCATATATTCCCATTAATTCCCATATATTCCCATTAATGCCCATATATTCCCATAAATGCCCATATATTCCCATTAATTCCCATATATTCCCATACATTCCCATTAATGCCCATATATTCCCATTAATTCCCATATATTCCCATACATTCCCATTAATGCCCATATATTCCCATTAATTCCCATATATTCCCATATATTCCCATTAATTCCCATATATTCCCATAGATTCCCATTAATTACCATTAATGCCCATATATTCCCATATATTCCCATAGATTCCCATTAATTACCATTAATGCCCATATATTCCCATATATTCCCATTAATTCCCATATATTCCCATTACTTCCCATATATTCCCAGTAATTCCATATATTCCCATTAATTCCCATATATTCCCATTAATTCCCATATATTCCCATTAATTCCCATTAATTCCCATATAATCCCATTAATTCCATATATTCCCTTTAACTCGCATATATTCCCATTAATTCCCATATATTCCCATTAATTCCCATATAATCCCATTAATTCTATATAATCCCATTAATTTTCATGCAGCCCTTTGAGACACTTGTGATTTAGGGCTATATAAATAAACATTGATTGATTGATTGATTGATTGATATATTCCCATTAATTCCCATTAATGCCCATATATTCCCATTAATTCCCATATATTCCCATATATTCCCATTAATTACCATTAATGCCCATATATTCCCATTAATTCCCATATATTTCCATTAATTCCTTGTATTCCCATTAATTCCCATATATTCCCATTAATTCCCATTTATTCCCAGTAATTCCATATATTCCCATTAATTCCCATATATTCCCATTAATTCCATATATTCCCATTAATTCCCATATATTCCCATTAATTCCATATATTCCCATGAATTCCCATGAATTCCCATATAATCCCATTAATTCCATATATTCCCATTAACTCCCATATATTCCCATTAATGCCCATATAATCCCAGTAATTCCATATATTCCCATTAATTCCCATATATTCCCATTAATTCCCATTAATTCCATATATTCCCATTAATTCCCATATATTCCCATTAATTCCCATGGGCGGTGTCCAACTTTGAATAATCAAAAAATTGGTCAATATTTCCAAACTTCCCGAGTTTAACTTCCCGTGGTAAATTTCCACCACTTTGCAACCCTAGTTAGCATAAATAATTATAGTGTTCTTAAATGTACTTTTAAAAAGTAATTAATTATATTTATTTGTTACTTTACCAAAAAAGTTACAAAATTACTCTTTAGTCAATGTCATTAAATACTAGGGAAAGTATTTTATATGTTACTCAAAAAATTTTTTTGAATATCTGGCGTATGCATTTGAGAGATGTTTCATATAAGGCAGAGTGTGCTGAGTCTGTGCTTTTAAAAGGCGGGGCCTGTTGCCTAGTGACGTGTGACGTCATCGAGCGTTTCAATGAAGATGTGTTTGTTAGCTTTAGTTATTTATTTGTATTTGTTATTTTTCTATTACTTAAAAAAATATATATATATTTTTTTATTACTTTATTTACCTACGATACTGTACTGAGTCTTTGATTTATTTTGTACAATTTTCCATTTTGTCTATTATTTGTGCACTTTAATTTTTTTGAAAGTTGTTCTTGATTAATTACATCAATTGATTGTATTGTTTAAGTGCATCACTTCCTGTTAAAAAAATTGCACACTGACGAAGACCTTGTCGAAACCGGTCTGTGTGTGGTAGCGCCTGTGCAGTTTATATTAAAACGATAAGGACACGAGTGTTGCTGGCCTTGCTTATATGTATATACGGTATGTGTATGTATATATATTAGGGATGTCCGATAATGGCTTTTTGCCGATATCCGATATTCCGATATTGTCCAACTCTTTAATTGCCGATACCGATATCAACCGATACCGATATCAACCGATATATGCAGTCGTGGAATTAACACATTATTATGCCTAATTTTGACAACCATGTATGGTGAAGATAAGGTACTTTTAAAAAAAAAAAAAAATAAGATAACTAAATTAAAAACATTTTCTTGAATAAAAAAGAAAGTAAAACAATATAAAAACAGTTACATAGAAACTAGTAATTAATGAAAATGAGTAAAATTAACTGTTAAAGGTTAGTACTATTAGTGGACCAGCAGCACGCACAATCATGTGTGCTTACGGACTGTATCCCTTGCAGACTGTATTGATATATATTGATATATAATGTAGGAACCAGAATATTGATAACAGAAAGAAATGGGGGGAGGGAGGTTTTTTGGGTAGGTGCACTAATTGTAAGTGTATCTTGTGTTTTTTATGTTGATTTAATAAAAAAAACCCAAAAAAAAACAGATACAGATAATAAAAAAAACGATACCGATAATTTTCGATATTACATTTTAACGCATTTATATCCCTAATATATATATATATATATATATATATATATATATATATATATATATATATATATATATATATATATATATATATATATATATATATATATATATATATATATATATATATATATATATATATATATATATATATATATACTGTATGTGTGTGTGTACCTATTGTATTAATATAATGGATTTAATAATAAATAATATAATTGGATATGAAGAGAATGTTCTTTACTTTCTTAAAGTTTTGCAGTGAATCAGCAATATTAAGCAGCTAAAACACACCAAACATGGATACGTGTGGAAAGTGTTTTGCATTTTTCACGTCATGCTTTGTAATGGATTCAAATTAGTGTAATTTAGTTTTTTTTTATGGTGCATAGACGTTTTTTTTATAGGTTGTGTTATGTGTGACCATGTCTGTGGACATTTTGTGTTGTTTGGAATTTTTTTTTAATGCACTATGACTAGGGAAGGTTCTTTGCATTGGGTCACAAATAGCCCGTTTTGTACACTGTTGAGGTGATTCAATGCACGGTAAATGTGGTTCTGTATATTATTTCTCCAGCAATGGTCATAAAGTATGGTATTTTGAGAGGTAATCATTGAAGTCGGACATCACTGAAGGTGGGAAACACACTGTTAAATATAGTAAACCACTCCTCCATAAGTCATCAGCCTGATTTGTAGGAACTACCTGAACTGGGGAATGTGGTGGAGACACAAACCACACTTTGGTGGAAAAGGGCCTATTGTGGCTCTTGGCTCTCCAATGCTGCAGGACATGCAGAGGGTGTGGGCTCCTCAACTCCTGGTATATATGTTAAATATGGAAACCATATTAGTCCCGGAGGCCCAATCAGGTGTGCAAAGCAGGAGATGTAAAAAAGCCCACATGAGGGAATATCTTTTTAGGAAAACAGGAGGTAGAGAAGCAGTTATTGCAGAGGTGTGTTTTTAGGATTCGAGGAAATGGGATGTGGCTTTGATACGGTGTGATTAAAGCTCGCCTTTTGTATGAGGAGAGAACTGCCTGAAGGTATGGACGTCACTGAGGCTGCAACGCTGGGCTGCAAAGTGGTGAGGCAGGAGCGTTCCTCGCCACCTGGAAGACGACAGAAAGGCAGCGAGGCTTCCACTCATGTTTACATATCCTCTAATTAGATTCCTTCCCCGCTCCAGTCCCACATAAGCAAACAATGATGTAACCGTGGACTGGAAATATTTACCTTAAAACACACCGAGCTCGCCTTTTATGGCCATCGGCTCCACCCCCATCCCCCTTTTTTTGGGTAAAAACTAACCAGGGTCAGTCAAAGCTCGCAGTGTTTATCCCACTAATAGAAAACACCTCTCTGTGGCGCTTGTAATGTAAATAGTCCCTCATCGGTGGTGACTTCACAGGCTTACTTTTGGTGATGGAGTTAGGGGACTAGTGTAATAAAATAAAACATATTCCTTTACGTCAGTGTCTAAAGTTGGCCGCCACTCATGGTGATGTTTTTATTTCCAAAATGAACGTCCAAGTATGATTTAAACAAATATCAACAAGGCTTCAAAATGACTGTTCAACCCTAAACCATAACAAAACAGTCTCCATGTGTTTCTCTCGGAAGAAACAATCATTACCGTATTTTCCGGACCATAGGGCGCACCGGATTATAAGGCGCACTGCCGATGAATGGTCTATTGACAATTTTTTTTCATATATAAGGCGCACCAGATTATAAGGTGCATTAATTATACTACGCCTATACTGGCTCACCTGCACTGGCTTCCTGTGCACTTAAGATGCGACTTTAAGGTTTTACTACTTAGGTATAAAATACTACACGGTCTATCTCCAGCCTATCTTGCTGATTGTTTTGTAGAATATGTCCCGGCAAGAAATCTGCCTTCAAAGAACTCCGGCTTATTAGTCATTCCTGGAGCCCAACAAAAGTCTGCGGGCTATAGAGCGTTTTCTATTGGGGCTCCAGTACTCTGGAATGTTCTAGCAGTAAAAGTTAGAGATGCTACCTCAGTAGAAGCACTTAAGTCCCATCTTAAAACTCATTTGTATACTCTAGCCTTTAAATAGACCCCCTTTTAGACCAGTTGATCTGCCGTTTCTTTTCTTTTCTGCTCTGCCCCCCTCACCCTTGTGGAACGGGGGGCACAGGTCCGGTGGCTGTCCAGAGTCGGGACCCGGGGTGGACCGCTCGCCTATGCATCGGTTGGGGACATCTCTGCACTGCTGACCTGTCTCCGCTCGGGATGGTCTCCTGCTGGCCCCACTATGGACTGGACTCTCACTATTATGTTAGATCCACTATGGACTGGACTCTCACTATTATGTTAGATCCACTATGGACTGGACTCTCACTATTATGTTAGATCCACTATGGACTGGACTCTCACTATAATGTTAGATCCACTATGGACTGGACTCTCACTATTATGTTAGAGCCACTATGGACTGGACTCTCACTATTATGTTAGATCCACTATGGACTGGACACTCACTATTATGTTAGATCCACTATGGACTGGACTCTCACTATTATGTTAGATCCACTATGGACTGGACTCTCACACTATTATGTTAGATCCACTATGGACTGGACTCTCACACTATTATGTTAGATCCACTATGGACTGGACTCTCACTATTAACTAGATCCACTATGGACTGGACTCTCACACTATTATGTTAGATCCACTATGAACTGGACTCTCACACTATTATGTTAGATCCACTATGGACTGGACTCACACACTATTATGTTAGATCCACTATGAACTGGACTCTCACACTATTATGTTAGATCCACTATGGACTGGACTCTCACACTATTATGTTAGATCCACTATGGACTGGACTCTCTCACTATTATGTTAGATTCACTATGGACTGGACTCTCACTATTATGCTAGATCCACTATGGACTGGACTCTCACACTATTATGTTAGATCCACTATGGACTGGACTCTCACACTATTATGTTAGATCCACTATGGACTGGACTCACACTATTATGTTAGATCCACTATGGACTGGACTCTCACACTATTATGTTAGATCCACTATGGACTGGACTCTCACACTATTATGTTAGATCCACAATGGACTGGACTCTCACTATTATGTTAGATCCACTATGGACAGGACTCTCACACTATTATGTTAGATCCACTATGGACTGGACTCTCACACTATTATGTTAGAGCCACTATAGACTGGACTCTCACACTATTATGTTAGATCCACTATGGACTGGACTCTCACACTATTATGTTAGATCCACTATGGACTGGACTCTCACACTATTATTTTAGATCCACTATGGACTGGACTCACACTATTATGTTAGATCCACTATGGACTAGACTCTCACACTATTATGTTAGATCCACTATGGACTGGACTCTCACACTATTATGTTAGATCCACTATGGACTGGACTCTCACTATTATGTTAGATCCACTATGGACTGGACTCTCACAATATTATGCTGGACCCACTCGACATCCATTGCATCCGGTCTATCGGATGCAATTGGGGGGGTGGGGGGGGGGGGTCACCCACATCTGCGGTCCTCTCCAAGGTTTCTCATTGTCATCCCACTGGGTTGTGAGTTTTTCTTTGCCCTTATGTGGGGTCTGAACCGAGGATGATTGATAAAGGAGTCATATTATTATGATTATTTTTCCCTTGTGGTCTACATAACATGTGATGGTGGTTCTTTGCTCAAAATGTAGCATGGATGATGTTTCACAAGTCATCTTCAAGTCACTTTCTGACAGTCTCTTCAGGATGCGCCGTTTTGTGGGCGGGTCTTATT
>NC_084745.1:3395768-3423268 GCF_033978785.1 Entelurus aequoreus
CAGACATTAAACCTCACTAAACTGTGGCATGAAACAAATAGCATTAACTGTGGCATAGAACAAACACAAAACTGTGGCATGAAACCAATAATGACGCCAGGCCGACTGACTGGCACAGGCAGGCTTAAATAATGTCTCTTGATTGGAACACCAGAGGCAGGTGAAAATCATAAGTAGCCATGGTAACTAAAACAAACAAGGGTGCACAAAAACAGGAACTATGGAGTCTAAAACTAACAGAACTTAACGAAACATGATCCGGACCACGGATCATGACAAGATGAGGCCATTCCCGAAGGAATTGTATTTGAAGGCTCCAATGCTGAAGTTGAAGTGAAATGCTGACAGAATGTAAGAATAGTTTGAATGCTGAAGAGTTTGAATGTCCAGGAAAAAACACAATTTGGTTCGAAACTTGGGAAAGTGTTAGTTTGAACGTCCAGGATGAGTGGAATGTGTGGACTTTGGAATGGTTTGAATAGCTTGAAAAATGTGGGAGTTGTGCAACTTGGAAAAATATCCCATTCATTTCAATGGGAACCTCCTGGAAATTTGGGAATTTTGGTCAAATTGGGATTAAAAACAAAAATGGCTAAGCATGGATGTCCTGAATGAGCTGAATTGGTTGATGTTGGAATTGTTTAAATCGGACAGGAGATGTTGAAGTAGTAACAGTTTTTTCATTAAAAAATGGTATTACGGAATTTTGGGACAACCGGAAAATGTTCAAGTTCCAACCAACTTGTTTTTTTGTCCTGACTAAGAGGAAAGTTTTGATGGTGAAACGGTTAAAATGGGTTGAAAAATGTGAAAAGAGTCAACGCACTAAAAAAAGGGTTTTAAATAAGGTGAGAAAAAAACAGGAATTCCAGGTTATTTGGATATTTGTTGAACGTGGAAAAAATGGTTGTTTGAATTTCCAGCATGAATTGAATGTGTTGACGGTGGAATGGTTTGAATCGGTTGAAAAATGTGGGAATTGTGCAACTTGGAAAAATATCCCATTCATTTCAATGGGAACTTCCTGGAAATTTGGGAATTTTGGTCAAATTGTGATTTCAAAAAAAAAAAACTAAGTATGAATTTCCTGAATCAGCTGAATTGGTTGGTGTTGGAATTGTTTAAATCAGACAGGAGATGTTGAAGTAGTAACAGTTTTTTCATTGAAAAATGGTATTACGGAATTTCGGGACAACCGGGAAATTTTCAAATTCTTAAGCCAACTTGTTTTTTTGTCCTGACTAAGAGGAATGTTTTGACGGTAGAACGATTTCAATGGTTTGAAAAATGTGAAAAGAGTCTTCACACTAAAAAAGTTTGGAAATAAGTTTGAAAAAAACAGGAATTCCAGGATATTTGGATATTTGTTAAACGTGGAAAAATAGTTGTTTGAATTTCCAGCATGAATTGAATTTGTTGAAGGTGGAATGGTTTGAATCGGTTGAACAATTTTGGAATTGTGGAAGTTTGAAAAGTGGATAATTCATTTTGAATGGGGAAAATGTCCCTAAAGACTGGGAATTTACAGACAATTTGGAAATTTCGGGGAAAATTAATTTTTTTTTGAAAAGGGTAAAAAACTTGAACGGTCTGAATGAGTTGAAATGGTTGGTGTTGGAATTTTTCAAGTCGGTCAAGAAATGTTAAAGTAATAACATTTTTAATTGAGAAATGGTATTACAGAATCCCTGGAATTTCGGGAAAAACGGGAATTTTTCCAGTTAAAAAAAAAATTTGTTTTTTTTCCTGATTAAGAGGAATGTTTTGACAGTAAAACGGTTGAAGTGGGTTGAAATATTTGGGAGGAGTAGTCGCCAGAAAAAAATGGTGGATTTAAAGCTTTTGAAAACCAGGAATTCTGGAAAATCCTGGAATTTTTTTTAACTTGGAAAAAGGGTAGTTTCAATTACCAGGATTTTGAAATGTATTGAAGGTAGAATGGTTTGAATCGGTTGAAAAATATGCGATTTGTGGACGTTTGAAAAATGGATAATTCATTTTGAATGGGGAAAATGTCCCTAAAGACTGGGAATTTCCAGAAAAATTGGAAATTTCGGGAAAAGTGGAATATATTTTTTGAAAATGGTAAAAAAACTTGAATGGTCTGAATGAGTTGAAATGGTTGGTGTTGGAATTTTTCAAGTCGGTCGAGAAATGTTAAAGTAGTAACATTTTGAATTGAGAAATGGTATTACGGAATTCCTGGAATTACGGGAAAAACTAAAACAAAAACAAAAAAATAACTTTGTTTTTTGTCAAGATTAAAAGGTTGAAGTGGGTTGAAAATTCGCCAGGAAAAAAGGGTGGAACTAGGGCTTTTGAAAACCAGGAATTCTGGAAAATCCTTGGATTTTTTTGAGTTTGCTAAGTATAAAAATGGCCCGACATTTTTGAATGAAAGAAACCGCTGTTCTAAATGTGTCCACTAGATGTCGCAATAGCAATTATTTGTATCTTTGTAGAGGTTATACAGGTATGTAAACATGATGTTGGTGCACAAGTTGAGGAAAATGAGCAAACAACATCCTGTAATTTGATTTTGATATTGTTTTTATCTTGATAGCTTGAAAATTAACACCAATGAGTTGACTGATCATCATATCATTTATTCAGAAAGTATAAATAACAACAAATAAAGATATAATACTATTAACCGCAACATTTTAAGTGTACAAAAAAAACCCGACATTATGATTTGTACATTTTCAAAATGTCTTTGTTCTATTTTTTTTAAAGAAAACAATCTGAAGTTGTCTTTATTTTGAAGTTATCGTGCCGTGATTTGACCAGTCCGCCACACCTGGGAGTAGATTTTTCTCCATGTGCCCCCCCCCCCCCCCATCTAAAATGAGTAAATAGTCATGAAAATAAAGAAAACACATTGAATGGGAAGGCGTGTCTAAACTGGTGGCCTGTACTGTATATAAATAATACAATTTGATACATTCAAAATCAAATTTGTCTAAAAATAAATGGTATGACTTCAATTTAGGTGTGCTGCAAAGCCTGGAAATGATGGTAATTTCCCACCAGTTAAATGTTGACTGTGGAGTATTCCACCGCAGTTTCTGTTGGACAATCTTGTATTCCCTAACTGTTTACATCAGGCCAATCTTTTCCTCTGTCCGAGAAAAGAAAGCACACATTGGTAGACGGACTGGTGTGTCATCCAAGTCCAGTTCCAGCCAGCGTTCTAACGTTGCTGCCGACCCCAAACAACTGAGCCAGGAGACAACGGATCTTTGCGGTCCATTGTTGTGCACGAAGTGAATCCTGCAGAGAATAAGCAAGAAGTCAAACACTGTCAAGTCAGCCCAGTCTCGCATTTATTTATCTGCTTGTCCGGCTCAGCCACAACACCCGCATTGATGGTAATGACCACTTTCAACGGTATTGAACCAGACCCTCAGAGTCGGGGGAACAGGAAAGGCTCGGCGACTTCCCCGTTTTTTGCCTCTGCGCTCGGTTCCCGGCTCGTATTTGACTTCAGATGATTAGAAATGACGAGCTGACCTGTATGGATTTGCCAGGAATGTGGTTTCTCCCTTTTGACCAATCTACTGGGGAGGTTTCTGAGTCGTAATGAGGTGGAGGGCGATCAATACATTGGGCAGTGGCGAGAAAGAGGATGATTCAATGTAAGAAAAATATGTTTCAGCTGACAACAGAACTATGGACTAATTATAGGACAGGCTTGTTGTTCTAAAACTCCTGCAAAGCACAATGATCCCCTTCAGGTTTTGCAAGCCAGCATTCATTATTAGAACTTGGCAATAAACTTGTGATTCTAAAATAACTTTGTTTTTTTTGTGTCAGCGCGCAAAGTTTGCATCTATTTAGTATTTATTTATTTCAAACATGGAAAAAATGTTACATCTCTCGTTAACAAGTTCACATTCCAACATGTTTAGAACAAAAGAGTAGGAAGAAAAAAACTATTTATTTATTTCGTAAGAATTTCCAACACTATTGTTCACTCCTGTTTCAATCCACAACACAACAAACATAAAAAATACCCATCAAGTCCACAGGAGTAGATCATTAGTTTGGATTGACATCATTTGGTGAATAAATAGCTGGCAGATGGTGGATTATGTCCTACTTATTGATAAGGTTGAATATGTTTAGGAGTTTAAACAATTTCTTCATCATATTAGTACATTGTTTGGCTTCTTTGCCTCATACATCCCATAATTTAATTCCACATACTGATGTACCACAGGTGTCAAACTCAAGGCCCGGGGGCCAAATCTGGCCCGCCACATCATTTTATATGGCCTGCGAAATGGTAATAATATACTTTAATAAAGAATATTTTCTCACTAAATATTTGTTCTTTTCATTTCGACATTAAAAAAAAAATACATGAACTGCATGCTTATCTTTATATACATATATGTTTTTTAAATGTAATATTATCTAATAATGCAACAAAATGTTATACATTTTTTAAACACTAATAAGTACTTGAATATCAGCTGGACTTATGACTTCAAAGCAAGTTATCAAAGTGTGCACTGTAAAAATGACAATAGTCAGTCAAATTCTGGCAACTTTGAACAAAAACAACAACTTTGGTACTGTTTGTGTTCATGGTAAAAAATGATTTTCAAAGTGAAAAATTATTTTCAAAGTAATACATTTTTTTCAAGGTAAAAGTTGATTTTCAAGGCAAAAACTAATTTTCAAGGTAAAAAATGATTTTCAAAGTAAAAAATGATTTTCAAGGTAACAATTTAATTTCAAGGCAAAAACTAATTTTCAACGTAAAAAATTATTTTCAAGGTAAAAAAATATTTTCAAGATAAAACATTTTTTTGCAAAGTAAAAGTTGATTTTCATGACAAAAACTAATTTTGAAGGAAAAAAAATATTTTCAAGGTAAAATATGATTTTTAAGGTAAAACATTTTTTTTCAAGGTAAAAGTTGATTTTCAAGGTAAAAAATGATTTTCAAGGTAAAAAATGATTTTCAAGGTAAAAAATGATTTTCAAGGTAAAAATGATTTTCAAGTTAAAAAATTATTTTCAAGGTAAAACATTATTTTCAAGGTAAAAAATTATTTTCAAGGTAAAAGTTGATTTTCAAGGCGAAAACTAATTTTCAAGGTAACAAATTATTTTCAAGGTAAAAAATTATTTTCAAGGTAAAAGTTGATTTTCAAGGCAAAAACACATTTTCAAGGTAAAAAATTATTTTCAAGCTGAAAAATTATTTTCAAGGTAAAACTTTTTTTGCAAGGTAAAAGTTGATTTTCAAGGCAAAAACAAATTTTCAAGGTAAAAAAATAATTTCAAGGTAAAAAATGATTTTCAAGTAAAACATTTTTTTTCAAGGTAAAAAATTATTTTGAAGTAAAACATTTTTTTCAAGGTAAAAAATGATTTTCAAGGTAAACAATGATTTTCAAGGTAAAAAATGATTTTCAAGGTAAAAATGATTTTCAAGTTAAAAATTATTTTCAAGGTAAAAAATTATTTTCAAGGTAAAAAAATATTTTCAAGGTAAAAGTTGATTTTCAAGGCAAAAAATTATTTTCAAGGTAAAAGATTATTTTCAACCTAAAAAATTATTTTCAAGGTAAAAGTTGATTTTCAAGGCAAAAACAAATTTTCAAGGTAAAAAAATATTTTCAAGCTAAAAAATTATTTTCAAGGTAAAACATTTTTTTGCAAGGTAAAAGTTGATTTTAAAGGCAAAAACAAATTTTCAAGGTAAAAAAAATGTTTCAAGGTAAAAAATTATTTTCAAGTAAAACATTTTTTTTCAAGGTAAACAATTATTTTCAAGTAAAACATTTTTTTTCAAGGTAAACAATTATTTTCAAGTGAAACATTTTTTTTCAAGGTAAAAAATGATTTTCAAGGCAAAAACTAATTTTCAAGGAAAAAAATATATTTTCAAGGTAAAATATGATTTTTAAGGTAAAACATTTTTTTTTCCAAGGTAAAAGTTGATTTTCAAGGCAAAAACTAATTTTCAAGGTAAAAGTTGATTTTCAAGGCAAAAACAAATTTACAAGGAAAAAAATATTTTCAAGGTAAAATATGATTTTCAAGGTAAAAAACATTTTCAAGGTAAAATATGATTTTCAAGGTAAAAAAATATATTTTCAAGGTAAAACATGATTTTCAAAGTAAAACATTTTTAATCAAAGTACAAGTTGATTTTCAAGGTAAAAATGATTTTCAAGGCAAAAACTAATTTTCAAGGTAAAACATGATTTTCAAAGTAAAACATTTTTAATCAAAGTACAAGTTGATTTTCAAGGTAAAAATGATTTTCAAGGCAAAAACTAATTTTCAAGGTAAAACATTTTTTTTCAAATAGTTGATTTTCAAGGTAAAAAATTATTTTCAAGGTAAAAAATTATTTTCAAGGTAAAAATGATTTTCAAGTAAAAAAATATTTTCAAGGTAAAAAAAATATTTTCAAGGTAAAAGTTGATTTTCAGGACAAAAACTAATTTTCAAGGTAAAAAATTATTTTCAAGCTAAAAAATTATTTTCAAGGTAAAACATTTTTTTTAAGGTAAAAGTTGATTTTCAAAGCAAAAACTAATTTTCAAGGTAAAACAATACTTTCAAGGTAAAAAATGATTTTCAAGTAAAACATTTTTTTCAAGGTAAAAGTTTATTTTCAAGGCAAAAACAAATTTTCAAGGAAAAAAATATTTTCAAGGTAAAATATCATTTTCAAGGTAAAAAAATATTTTCAGGGTAAAACATGATTTTCAAGGTAAAACATTTTTTATCAAGGTAAAAGTTGATTTTCAAGGCAAAAACTAATTTTCAAGGTAAAAAATGATTTTCAAGGTAAAAATGATTTTCAAGTAAAAAATTATTTTCAAGGTAAAACATTATTTTCAAGGTAAAAAATTATTTTCAAGGTAAAAAAATAATATAATACACTATAAAATAAACAACTCTACATTTTAGTGTAAAAAAATGGAATGGAACTGTTGTTCCATTCCATTTACCATGTCGTAAAAAAAAAAAACACTGCAACTTTTACAATAACATTATGGCAACAACATTTTTTTTTACACTAAAATATTTTTTTTTTTTTAAGTGAACGTAAAAAAAGCGAATAATCAAATGCTATATCATATTTTTTCAGACGGTTGTATTTCTCTTCTTTTGTTAGGAATTGTTCTACATTCTTGAGCAACAGGTTATAGTTTGCTTTGTGCATAAACTTAGCTGTTTGCCAACGTACCAAATCATTGAATTTCCAATTTTTTGGATTCAAAAAATCAAAGGGTTTGAATGTTCTCCATATCTGACATTACAATATGTATTATCATATCTGACCTTTTTTTGGTAACACCATTAGTGAAAGGTTGTCTGTTTTTGTCAAACCATCTCTGTTATATATTCATTTCACGTAGCTTTACAAATGTTGTTTATATAGAGAGTAACTTTTCAACCTTCATAAAATATGTTTGTAACTTTGGCGATGATACATCGACTTACAACTAGTTCAGGGGTCGGCAACCCAAAATGTTGAAAAAGCCATATTGGACCAGAAATACCAAAAAAAAAATCTGTCTGGACCTGCAAAACATTAAAAGTCTTATATAAGTGTTATAATGAAGACAACACATAGTGTAAGTGTCTATATTAGCCTACTATCAAAATGACTTTAAAAGTCTTATATAAGTGTTATAATGAAGACAACACATGATGTAAGTGTCTATATTAGCCTACTATCAAAATGACTTTAAAAGTCTTATATAAGTGTTATAATGAAGACAACACATGATGTAAGTGTCTATATTAGCCTACTATCAAAATGACTTTAAAAGTCTTATATAAGTGTTATAATGAAGACAACACATGGTGTAAGTGTCTATATTAGCTATATTAGCCTACTATCAAAATGACTTTAAAAGTCTTATTTAAGTGTTATAATGAAGACAACACATGATGTAAGTGTCTATATTAGCTATATTAGCCTACTATCAAAATGACTTTAAAAGTCTTATATAAGTGTTATAATGAAGGCAACACATGATGTAAGTGTCTATATTAGCTATATTAGCCTACTATCAAAGGCTAACACAAATCTTCATTGACACACATGCAGCAACTTAGAAAAGCAGTGACATCAGCAAAGGAGAAGACTCCAGATATCTGCACAGCAATTTAACTCCCCTGGAATGGAATATTTGAGGGTAAATACTCTCACTTCACATGGATGATTCCCAAAAGCACATAGTGTAAAATGGTGTGGCTTTTCAGTTGTGTTACCCTGGCTAGGGGTGAGTCACCAGGGCTGGGGGGGCCCCACACGTCCCTGAGGGCCAACAAAACAGGTTGGGTTCTCCGTTGTACTTGTAGTTTAGTGCAAACATGAAACCTCAGGAAGTGTTTCGGGAGCCTGGCCCGTCTGCAGCTGGGCAGGAATGTGCTGCATGTGGTGCAGACACCTGGCACACTAAAACACCGGACTGAGTTTCAGTAATGCGGCAGTCAACTGGGAATGGCTCCGTGGTCTCCTTGCATGTGGAAGCTTGGACAGCAAACTCTTACAGAGTGGAAGAAAGTGGGGACTAGGGATGGGTACTTTTCACCGTTTCAACCGATGCGGTACCAAATTCCTCGTGCCTCGGTGTTTGAAGGTCAAACTATGAGATGGGTTTATGAGGATCCGGACCACGCTGGGGTTCTGGTCAGAGAACAGAAAGTTTACAGCTGGAGCTTTCCTCCAGAAGGTCTTATCTTTGTCCTTGTGATGTCAGATGAAACAAAAAGTGAGCTGTTTGGCCACAATACCCAGCAATATGTTTGGAGGAGGAAAGGTGAGGCCTTAAATCCCAGGAACGCCATTCCTACCGTCAAGCATGGTGGTGGTAGTATTATGCTCTGGGCCTGTTTTGCTGCCAATGGAACTGCTGCTTTAAATGGGACAATGAAAAAGCTCCAAATTCTTCAGGACAAGCTAAAATCATCAGCCCGCAGGTTGGGTCTTGTCACATGGGGGTCGCATTTTACTGCGGGGTTTGTTCTCTCGGGATGCAGACGGACCACTCCGGACAAAGCGTGCAGGTAGGAACATGATTTAATCTCCGTAAATCACAACACATACAAAAAACAGGAAGCTAAGTTACAAACGTAGCACAGGAATCAAGAAACATAGAAAAGAGAAATAACCCTACGTGCCTGTTGCAAATAGCAAACAATGAAGCCAGACGAGCAACATGAATAAATAGCTCTCGGATTAGTGCTCGACAGCAGGTGAGCGTGCCGACCACTAACCCATACTTGCCAACCTTGAGACCTCCAATATCGGGTTGGGGGCGGGGGGTGTGGTTATTTACAGCTAGAATTCACCAACTCGAGTATTTCATATATATTTCATATATATATATATACCTCAGAGTCTTGTTCACGAGTGAGGGAAGAGTGGATGGTGAGATGGACAGGTGGATCGGTGCGGCGTCTTCAGTAATGCGGACGCTGTATCGATCCGTTGTGGTGAAGAAGGAGCTGAGCCGGAAGGCAAAGCTCTCAATTTACCGGTCGATCTACGTTCCCATCCTCACCTATGGTCATGAGCTTTGGGTTATGACCGAAAGGACAAGATCACGGGTACAAGCGGCCCAAATGAGTTTCCTCCGCCGGGTGGCGGGGCTCTCCCTTAGAGATAGGGTGAGAAGCTCTGCCATCCG
Organism: Entelurus aequoreus; assembly: GCF_033978785.1. NCBI lineage: Eukaryota > Metazoa > Chordata > Actinopteri > Syngnathiformes > Syngnathidae > Entelurus > Entelurus aequoreus. The sequence continues at coordinate 3,405,443 of NC_084745.1, forward strand.
GGGGGAACTCAAAGTAAAGCCGCTGCTCCTCCACATGGAGAGGAGCCAGATGAGGTGGTTCGGGCATCTGGTCAGGATGCCACCCAAATGCCTCCCTAGGGAGGTGTTTAGGGCACGTCCGACCGGTAGGAGGCCACGGGGAAGACCCAGGACACGTTGGGAAGACTATGTCTCCCGGCTGGCCTGGGAACGCCTCGGGATCCCCCGGGAGGAGCTGGACGAAGTGGCTGGGGAGAGGGAAGTCTGGGCTTCCCTGCTTAGGCTGCTGCCCCCGCGACCCGACCTCGGATAAGCGGAAGAAGATGGATGGATGGATGGACGTATATATATATATATATATATATATATATATATATATATATATATATATATATATATATATATATATATATATATATATATATATATATATATATATGAAATACTTGACTTTCAGTGAATTCTAGCTATATATATATATATATATATATATATATATATATATATATATATATATATATATATATATATATATATATATATATATATATATATATATATATATATATATATATATATATATTTATTTTATTTACATAGAAAAAAAAAAAAACTTGAATTTCAGTGTTCCAGTGGCTATCCATTAGATGGCAGTATTGTCCTGTTTAACTTCTCCGTTCATGATGAGTATATCATTTCGGCCGCCATGTCTGTAATTTCCTCGTTCTTCTGCTTCGTCTCCTTGATGTGTGCGCAGTTGTGCACTCTCTAAAAGCCCTAGATGTTATGACGTCATTGGGCAGGCCAGCTGTTTATATTGTGGGAAAACGGACGTGAGAACAGGCTGCCCCCACTCAGTCTCAGGTCCGCATTGAGCTGGAGGGGGCGTGGCCTCCAGCTCCGGCTGAATACCGGGAGTTTGTCGGGAGAAAATCTCTGCCGGGAGGTTGTCGGTAGAGGCGCTGAATATCGGGATTCTCCCGCTAAAAACGGGAGGGTTGGCAAGTATGCACTAACCTGAGGCAGGTGAACCTAATTAATACCCATGGAAACCAAAACAAACCCAGAGGTGCACAAAACAGGAACTTAGGGAGTACAAAACTTAAAGAACATAACTAAACAAAACATGATCCGGGCCACGGATCATGACAGGTCTTGGGCGCAGTTGGGTGTTCCAACAGGACAATGACCCCAAACACACCTCAAAATTGGTAAAGGAAGGGCTAAATCAGGCTAAGAATGAAGGTTTTAGAATGGCCTTCCCAAAGTCCTGACTTAAAGGCCTACTGAAAGCCACTACTAGCGACCACGCAGTCTGATAGTTTGTATATCAATGATGAAATCTTAACATTGCAACACATGCCAATACGGCCGGGTTAACTTATAAAGTGACATTTTAAATTTCCCGCTAAACTTCCGGTTGAAAACGCCTTTGGATGATGACGTATGTGTGTGACGTAGCCAGTGAAACAGAAGTATTGGTACCCCATTGAATCCAATACAAAATAGCTCTGTTTTCATCTCATAATTGCACAGTATTCTGGACATCTGTGTTGGTGAATCTTTTGCAATTTGTTTAATGAACAATGGAGACTGCAAAGAAGAAAGCTGTAGGTGGGATCGGTGTATTAGCGGCGGACTACAGCAACACAACCAGGAAGACTTTGACTCCGTGCTAGCCGCCGACCGCACGGATGATGGTGGTGAAGTCCTTCGTCCTTCCGTCGATCGCTGGAACGCAGGTGAGCACGGGTGTTGATGAGCAGATGAGGGCTGGCTGGCGTACGTGGAGTGCTAATGTTTTTATCATAGCTCTGTGAGGTCCCGTTATACTAGGTTAGCTTCAATGGCGTCGTTAGCAACAGCATTTTTAAGCTTCGCCAGGCTGGAAAGCATTAACCGTGTAGTTACATGTCCATGGTTTAATAGTATTGTTGATTTTCTGTCTATCCTTCCAGTCAGGGGTTTATGTATTTTGTTTCTATCTGCATTTGAGCCCGATGCTATCACGTTAGCTCCCTAGCTAAGTTAGCTTCAATGGCGTCGTTAGCAACAGCATTGTTAACCTTCGCCAGGCTGGAAAGCATTAATCGTGTATTTACATGTCCACGGTTTAATAGTATTGTTGATCTTCTGTCTATCCTTCCTGTCAGGGTTTTATTTATTTTGTTTCTATATGCAGTTAAGCACGATGCTATCTTGTTAGCTCCGTAGCTAAAGTGTTTCGTCGATGTATTGTCGTGGAGATAAAAGTCACTGTGAATGTCCATTTCGCGTTCTCGACTCTCATTTTCAAGAGGATATAGTATCCCAGGTGGTTTGAAATACAAATCCGTGATCCACAATAGAAAAAGGAGAGAGTGTGGAATCCAATGAGCCAGCTTGTACCTAAGATACGGTCAGAGCGAAAAAACATACGTCCCGCACTGCATTCTAGTCTGTCACTCTAACGTTCCTCATCCACGAATCTTTCATCCTCGCTCAAATTAATGGGGTAATCATCACTTTCTCGGTCCGAATCGCTCTAGCTGCATTGAAAACAATAGGAAAATATGAGGAGGCGATCAACTGACTACGTCACGCTACTTCCGGTAGGGGCAAGGCTTTTTTTTTATCAGAGACCAAAAGTTGCGAACTTTATCGTCGTTGTTCTATACTAAATCCTTTCAGCAAAAATATGGCAATATCGCGAAATGATCAAGTATGACACATAGAATGGATCTGCTATCCCCGTTTAAATAAGAAACATTCATTTCAGGAGGCCTTTAAAGGTGTGGACAATGCTGAAGAAACAAGTCCATGTCAGAAAAGTAACACATTTAGCTGAACTGCAGCAATTTTGTGGTCAAAAATTCCAAGCAGAAGCTTGTGGATGGCTACCAAAAGCGCCTTATTGCAGGTAAACTTGCCAAGGGACATGTAAGCAAATATTAACATTGCTGTATGTAAACAAATATTGGGAAATGTATGTCACTCTTTTAACCGTGTTATGTCAGATCAGGAAGGTGAGGACTGCAGCACCAACAAAATGGCTGTCAAATCTCTCACTATCCGATGTCACGTCACAGAAGTTCTATTTATGTCCGAAGGCTGCAGCGTTTGGGAAAGCGTAGAAGAGCCTAGGACTTGAGGAAACATTGTTGGACCCGTGGCACACTTCAACCCTAACAAGGCGGTCTTGCCGAACATTTATCCGACAGAAGGAAGACTCGCGCTGACACGTGTTTATTGACATCACCACGGTGGAAAGCGGTCACAGGATACGGGCGAGGGAGAGGACCCGAGAAGTATCGGGCATTGTGTTGGCAGGAAGTGCTCATCACTGAATTGCCCTGCAGGTCATTTCAGAAGAGCAAATGCCAAGAATTTCCCAAGGATTTGATCACGTATGAAAGCATTAGCACAGAAAACTGGAGACAGACGGTTTGACCGTACCACATGATTGCCAATATTTGAAACAAATATAATTAAAAGTCTGGCCTTTAAAACCCAGCAACTTTTCTAATGATTTCAAACGTCATCATCTGTACTCAGGCGACTATCAGCATATTGTGAAGGTCTCTCTGTGCGGCTAGGGTTCTCCTGTGTCAAGACGTGGTTTTCGCAGCTTACTGCGAGGTTTGTTCTCCCAGGATGCAAACGGACTATTCCGGACAGGACTTGAAGGTAGGAACATATTTATTAATGAATGAATCGTACACATCACAAAGACCGGAACCAAACATGTTCACACGAGAAGCTAACGAACAAAAAAAACTTAATGCAGGAAACATACCGTATTTCCTTGAATAGCCGCAGGGGCGCTAATTAATTTAAAACCTCCTGTCACTCCGGCGCTTACCAGAAGCCTGCGGGATGGCCAAGCATGCGCTAATTATTTTAAAACCTCTTCTCACTCCGGCGCTTACCTTTTCATGAAGAGCACATTTAATAAAAAAAACGTTATTATTGTCTTACCTTTAGGTATAAATTAGTCCATGCCAGCTCCTTTTGAAGAAAAGCATCGATATAGAAGTCTTCCTTATCTTTCTTCAGTTTTAAAAGTCTCTCTGTCTCGATGGAGATCTTCCTTTTAAGTATTACCTCCTGCTTCGATTAAAAGTCCAGTTTAGAAAACTGTTTTATTTTAGATATGTAATCTTCCATGGTAAAAGTCCAAGCAAACAATGGCTGCGCACTCTTGCTGCCGGTTGTCTTCTTCTGCAGCAATCTTCTGCAGTACCAGCAGTCGCAAGAAGGATCACTAGCGCCCTCTACCACCAGGAGGCGGGAGTCATTTAATGACTCATATTTGACCCGGCGGAAGTGCCAAGCATGCGCTAATTATTTTGCGAAACGAGTTTGACCCGGCTGTAAATCGAGGCATGCGAATACCATATTCCCGGCGCCAATTCAAGGAAATACAGTAGAACCTAAACACCTAACATGGACTATGGCATGGAACAAACAAGACTTACTGTGGCATGAAACAACTAACACTTACGTGGACACGGCATGAATCGAACAACTAGCAAAAACTTGGAATCGGACTTGAAAACGAGAAATGACGCCAGGCAAAGGCGGTTTAAATAATCTCTTGATTAGGCACAGGTGAGCGTCCCGAACACCAGAGGCAGGTGAAAACAATAAGCTGCCATGGCAACCAAACCAAACTCAGAAGTGTCACAAACAGGAACTAAAAGAGTCCAAAGCTAACAGAAAATAACAAAACCATGATCCAGACCACAGATCATGACATCCTGAGGACGATGGATATTCTCGAGCCCGGGTAGCAGGTTTGAACAAGTCTTTTATTTACATATACACCAGGGTGCAGGACTTTTCAGTCTCGTGTGCCCGTGGTTGATTGTTCTTTCTGTTGTCGGGTGTGCTCACTCTGCTCTCATCCGCCCTCTCTCCGCTCATAAAGGCCACAGGTGATTAGATAATTAGCCCCAGCTGGGCAATCTACTCACCTGTCAGGTGGGCTTCGAAGCCGGGCCATACACACTCCATTCCCGCAGGAGGCACGCCGACCACGCCCCCCTCCACACATATCTTTACTGCCATGTATTATTTTGCTACTTCTAGTTTAATTCAAACTTCACCAGAAAGATCTACTGGATCTACTCTCTGTTACATATACTCTAATATTGTAAATGGTCATTGTTATATATTGTATATACGATATAAACATATAATATATAAGTATATATCATATACTGTACATATATTATGTAAATATTACATATATGTTATATTTTATATTGCTATGATGTTTGATAAGAAATGATCGAGTTCGAGTCTATTATCGAATCCTCTTATCGAACCGATTCCTTATCGATTCTCTTATCGAGTCCAGATAGGTTGTTGTATATGGAAAAAAAACACACAATATTTTGTTTAACAAAAGCTCACTTTTATTATATAAGAAAAAACTAAAATCTAATAAATAAATAATTATTGACTGTTACCCCCCTAAAAAAATAAAATAAAATAAATAAATATTGACTGTTGTTACCCAAAGTATATTAAGTGGGATTTTTCATAAAAAACAAATATATACAGTAACACAAAAACAACCTGTCTCTGTGAACACTATAGGTGTATAAATAATAATATAGTGTTAAATAAAATCAGTCCCTTGGGCACAAAACTGAAAATAATACAGCTCTCCAAAAAGTGCACTTCTGCTGCTATTGGAACATAACTGTTTGTTATGATGCTTTGACATTTTTGCATTTTATTTCTTTATTGAAAGAAAATTCTATGAAGAGAAAAGTTGTCTGCAAATGTGGTTACGATGCTAAAAAATGAAAAGTTAAAGCTAAAAAAAGAAATACACTTTATTGACTTAACATTATTTCTTTTTCGGGGGAAAGATGTGATGTTATGAGCTAGGGAATATAACAACTACACTACCCAGCATGCAACAGGAGTGACGAGCATGCGCGGTAACCCCGATAAGTGTTGTTGCATGTCGCCACCCGGCAATAACGCTGTAAAAGTAAATGTCAAGAACTCAGCCAACACGCCTCGTCTGCATTATTTATAATTAGACAGACAACACATATACAGTGTGATTTTGTAACGTTTACAAGGAAAGAAAAACAAAAGTTAAAAAAGGGAGATATGTTGTATATATATGTATGTGCTGCGGTTGTTTTAAGAAGGTTGCGACAGCTGCCGTAAAGGAGGTGCGTTGCTAGCCTGGTTGCTATGTTTCCGGTTGGTGGTAAAAGTGTTGGTCATGTGTTTGTACCCTGCTCAAATCTCTCAGTAAAGTTATTCATTGGATTATACCTTTTGTTTTGAACTTTATTACACCTTGGAGCGCTTTTTCAGGTCCATTGTTTTTCCTGCTTTCGCTATCTGCGCCTAATGACTGAGCTACGTGACGTCATTTCTTGTGATGTCTCACGGGGCATTTCTGGTCGGGACGGGATTCGAATAAAGAACCAACTCTTTTTCTTTACTATATGTTATGTTATGTTATTTTCATTTATTTTGCGCCCCCCAACCAACTGTTACATCAGCCCGGGGTGCAGCCTGAGTGGAGAAACAAAAAAAATAAAATAAATAAAAAACAGAAACAGAGACTGAGACACACAAAAAAATCTAAACTAAACATTTAAGACTCACAATGAAAACATGATTCAAAAGTCATCTGCGGTAAAAAGGTGAGTTTTAAGCCGTGCTCTAAAAGAGTCCAGAGTGGTGGCGGACTTTATACTCAGGGGGAGCTTATTCCACAACCTAGGTGCCATCACTGAGAAAGCACGGTCTCCCCTTGTCACTAGGTTTGACCGTGGGACCTTCAGGGTCATCTGGTTGTCAGATCTAAGGCAACGACCCAGCCTGGAGCTGGTGGGTTGGTCCAGGAGATCTTTAATATAAGCTGGGGCGAGACCATTGAGCGCTTTGAAGACGAACATGACGATCTTAAATTTCACTCTACGCTTCACTGGGAGCCAGTGAACTACTATAGTGGTCTCGATAACGGGTACCGGTTCTCAAAAAGGGATCCGAGTCCGAGGACTCGGTTCTTTTCTTATCGAACAACCGGGAAAACCGGTTTCGAGGATAGTCCTTAGCTACTACGGTACATTTTTAGTCTATTTTATACCTGAATTGTCCTTACCGTCCTTACACTTTCCATCCTTTGTAACTGAGCTACTGTGTGGAACAATTTCCCATGTGGATCATAAAAGTTTGTCTATGTCTAAGTCTTAGTTGAAATGATTTGGAATTTTAAGTTGTGCGTTTTCTTTATTTAGAACCCTGTTATGTATGCCCTATGTACCTTTTATGTACGGTAACAGTTAGAGATGCTACCTCAGTAGAAGCATTTAAGTCCCATCTTAAAACTCATTTGTATAATCTAGCCTTTAAATAGACCCCCCTTTTTTAGACCAGTTGATCTGCCGTTTCTTTTCTTCTCTCCTCTTCTCCCCTGTCCCTTGCGAGGGGGAGTCGCATAGGTCCGGTGGCCATGGATGAAGTGCTGGCTGTCCAGAGTCGGGACCCCGGGTGGACCACTAGCCTGTGCATCGGTTGGGGACATCTCTGCGCTGCTGACCCGTCTCCGCTCGGGATGGTTTCCTGTTGGCCCTGCTGTGGACTGGACTCTCGCTGATGTGTTGGATCCACTGTGGACTGGACTTTCACAATGTTATGTCAGACCCACTCGACATCCATTGCTTTCGGTCTCCCCTAGAGGGGGGGGGGTTACCCACATATGCGGTCCTCTCCGAGGTTTCTCATAGTCATTCACCGACGTCCCACTGGGGTGAGTTTTTCCTTGCCCGTATGTGGGCTATGTACCGAGGATGTCGTTGTGGCTTGTACAGCCCTTTGAGACACTTGTGATTTAGGGCTATATAAATAAACATTGATTGATTGATTGATTTATTTTTGTCTGACGAATCAATATGTTCATAATTATTCACATCATCTTTGTACTTTTCATCCCATTTTTGTTTCCTTGGGTCTTCTCTCAAAGCATGTAAGTCTTCTATTGACCTATTTCTTCTAGAGATCTTACCTTGGTTCTCATAAACTCACAATACTACTACTTTACTGCTACATCCAATATGAGCACACAGACAATCTTGTCCGTCTGTGCCGAGTACCTCAACCAGTAGCCTGGATCTGGGACTATTTTCCAACTTTTCAACAACACCTTCCGTCTTTCAGGTTGGGTTTTGGTGTCGAGTAGTCATGGACCAGAAAACGTGTCCTACCAGATTGCCTAAAGAGAAGTAGCGTTGGCAATTCCCCGTACGATGACAGCTTTCTTTTTGCTACTTGGAGCTGAAGCGTGTTGATCGGAAACATAAATTGCAAGCACTGCTTGACTTTCCAGATGTGACCACAGTGGACATCTGCTCAAGCATGGATTTAGACAAGCTATGATTCATTGTCAGACGTTAGAAAGCAGAGGTCAGAGTGTGTGTGTGTGTGTGTGTGTGTGTGTGTGTGTGTGTGTGTGTGTGTGTGTGTGTGTGTGTGTGTGTGTGTGTGTGTGTGTGTGTGTGTGTGTGTGTCACTCATTGTGAATCGCACCGGGTAAAAACAATGAAGAAAATGTAGATTATACGGAAGGGTGCAGATTCATCTTGTATAGGAACTCTACTGGGACATCTGACCTCTCCAGCTTCCACAAGGAAGTCCCTCTTGGCATCATGCCATTTCCTCTTCAACGATGTCGACCTGCTTTAGCGTTCAAGAACCTTTGTTTCTGATGACACTGTTAAACAGACAAGAAGCAAGGAATCATGCGGAGACAGAGTTCAATTTTGCTCGATGAGGAGAGACGTATTGGGCTGTACACTCAGTTACAGTTCCAACCTACGCTCTAAGGCACAGCCCACGTGCTCCTCTATTTATTCGGGAGGTCCCTGGTTACATCACTGAGGCTGCTTCTGAAGGAAGGGGGGTAAATTTCAGCAGCCCCAGTTAGACACAATATATGATTATTCACAAATGGAAATGTGCTGACACTCGTGATATCGCCCTGTCTATGCTTTGTCTGCGTCACGGTACTCGATGTTCGCCCTTGGCAGTCAGCAGGCCGGGTCTGGACACAAAACACTGATACGAGACGACTCGCAATCCAAGATTGCAAGTTGTCCCTTTGCACAGATAGAAAAGTACAACTTCAGCACGATTGATAATAACTATAGCAACGGCCTTTAAGCATAAGAGTTGTGTGATAACTTATACATAACTATTCTAACAATTTCGATAATTGTGATCGTGCTACTATTGTTGCACACTGATCTACTAAAGGTAGCACACGCAAAGCTGGTCTACTAAGAGAGGATTGCGTCTTTTAAGTGAGCAAACTGAGGGTGATCTGTTTGTTTGTCTTCACGTAAACGCACAATATATACTTATCATCAGAACGCCCATAATACCGGGAGGAAAATATACAAAGTTTGTACACACCTTCACATTCCGCAGTTTGCACACGCTGTTTTGGATGTTAGTAGATCAGGCCAGAAGTTGGTATTTTAGAGTAAATGTGGTGCAATATCTGGAGCCTGAATCTGGTGAAACACCACCCGGGTACCCGACACCAGGCTGTGAAATGACATGTACAAATTCGAGGTTCCTTTTCCCGAGGTCAGCGTAAATCTTTGACAGGGTCCTGATGTATGTGCAACTGGACTCTAGCGTGAAATGATCTTGTTACCAAAAATATTCCTCCAGAGCCCAGCGGAGAAAACCAACACGTCTTCAATTCACACATAGACCAGCGCTTAGTAGCCTTGGTGCTTTAATCAAGACTTATGTCATGTTGTCCCAATGACCTTACCATGATGCTCGCTTCCCTGAAGGACCCACGGTTCTTCACAGCCTTCCTGCTGCAAATGTCATTTCCCTGCAAGTGTAAATAACAGACACATTCTTCAATGTCCACGATTTGTCAGGTGGGAGTTCATACATAGTTTGGAGTCTGGAAATGTGCACACAGGACGGGGAATTGCTGTCAGCTCCTCCGACGTTCCTGTACAAATAAACAATGCACAAGCTCTTCTTTGTTTTCCCCCCGACGTTGACCGGTCTGACCTTCACGCATAAAACATCTACAGAGGTCGAAGGGGGGGGAAGTCAAAACACAGTCGTGTGACCTTGACGAGGGAGTCTGTCAGTCGTTCAAGGCCTGGGCTGAAACCTACGTCCATCACAGGGCCATCACCAGGGCCGGCCCGTGGCATAGGCTGTATAGGCAAATGCTAAGGGCGCCGTCCATCAGGGGGCGCCACGCCAGTGCCACAAATGTTGGAGAAAAAAAAAAAGAAAAGAAAAAAAAAGTTGGTACTATTATTTCTAAATACAAAATAATTATCCTACGTTAATTAAAATGCAAAGTAAAGCCTATTTAATACAAATATTATTTGTTACAACATTACGCCCCCCCCTCCCCCCGCACGGTGCGCCCCCTCCCTTCCCGTATCATGACTCTTTTTGGACGTCACCACATCAAAAAATCAACACAGGATGTCAAAACGGCCAAAACTGTCAGGGGCCGTACTTATCAAGCTTCTTAGAGTGCCATTTTACACTTAAGTCCTGAGAATTTGCGAAATTTAGTCCTACTCTCAAACTTAAGAATAAAAGCTTTTTATCAACGTTCTTAAGTCTAAGAATCACTCCTACTCTCCACGATATTTAAGAGACCTTCAGAGGTGTCTTAAGTGGTTAGGAGTTGCCAGCAGGGGATGGCACTGAGGCGAGAGAGACGTGCGCCAACGTTCAGGGAACGGAACAATGTTTTGGTTTTTTTTGATGACGAGCAGCTGATCAAACGGTATCGTTTAGACAGAGCGGATATTATTTTTGTCACAGATTTAATACTTTTCGATTCCTTGTTGATTTCTGCATGTGTCTGCAGTGGGCTAGTATATATAGAGCCACCCACACCAGTTTCAAATTAGTTGCCTAATTAATGAATTGGAAAGAAAATGTTATGACAGTAGCGTATGTGTGTGGCCGTGAGGTGAGTGACGTCAGTGAGTGTGTGGGCGAGAGAAGAGAGGGAGCGGTAGCGTGAGTGCCGGCGGGGACTAGTTTGTTTTGTATTATTTTGTAGTTTATTGTCAAAATATACACTCCCATTGTCCACTTAAATATTTCCAAGATATTTCTTTATTCTTAGACAACGGATTCCATTCCGTGATTGGTCATTTCTATGGACACAGAAATGACGTCACCTAAAATTCCGTTTACGGCACATAGTAATGTCATAATTCAGCTCTGAGTGTGACACTTAAGATTCAGTCCTACACTTCGCTGAAAGTGTGAGTAAGACGCTTGATAACTAACTTTTAAGTGCAGCTTTCAGCGAATAATTTATTTACTCTTAAGTCAACTCTTAGCAGACTTCTTAGGAGTCATTCTAAGAAGCTTGATAAGTACGGCCCCAGGTGCCCAGGGAAGAAAAAAGAGAAAAGAAGAGGAGAAACGAGAAAAAGACAGAGGTAGCAGGTAGGTAACGTTAGCCTACATGAAATGATTTGTCGGTTACAGAATGTGATAGTAACCTGGCTTTTTAGCATTAAGCTAATGTTACATGATTCGGCAATTGCTAATCAAAAAATAGCTAGTTCTGTTTTAACGTCGGGTTAATATTGTGGAGGGGGCTAAATTGTTATGGAAAATAATAATGTAACGTTAGGTAATTACAGTACTCCCACTTTACATTCCTTAGATCTTTTAAGCAGGTGTTTTTTGTTTACATTGTTATTGCCTTCTGGTTAGCTAATGTTTGCCCTGCAGGTAATAGTCACTTTTCCACCCCTTTATATATTAGGTATAGTTGTAAGCCTAGTTGTTAAAGTGCACATCATTAATGTTAATTAAGCAATATCACATGAGAGGGAATGCTGTTTTTTAAATTTGAGCACTGCTGTGATTCGGTTAAAGATAATCATAACATAACATTCTCATATAATATGTTAATTTGCTTTCTTTAAGTAAAAAAAAAAAGGTCAAAGACAAAGCTATTCGGTTTCTTGTGAGTATATGCACTTCAATGCCGATGTGGGGGGTGCCACCTAAAATCTTGCCTAGGGCGCCAGATTGGTTAGGGCCAGGCCTGGCCATCACGGACCGTGGTACGGTTTTAGCTTCTATGGTGCTGGTGGGCCACAGACAAAAGGTGACATGTAACTTATGGAACTTCTATGCAGAAAAGTGTTCCTTCCTACGAAGTCTTTCGACAAAAAAAAAAGCAGCACTTGATGGTGTCGTCACGAAAAAACTCACATAAAAAAATACATAAGGACTATGAAATATAGCAACTTGTATTTTCATGACTCCATTCTTACCCTCTGGCTGGGATTTATCATTTGCGAAGTTGTCACGTTGTGTAAATTCTAAAAAAAAAAACACACAATCCTTTTCAACTTATATTCAATTGAATAGACAAAGACAATATATTTTATGTTCACACTGAGAAACTTTGTTATTTTTTGCAAATAATCATGAACTTTGAATTTAATGGCAGCAACACATTACAAAAAAGGCATTTTTACCACTGTGTTACATGGCCTTTCCTTTTAACAACACTCAGTAAAGGTTTGGGAAGTGAGGAGACACATTTTTGAAGTGGAATTCTTTCCCATTCTTGCTTGATGTACAGCTTAAGTTGTTCAACAGTCTCCCTTCTCATATTTTAGCCTTCATAGTGTACCCATATTACGTGGACCCCGACTTAAACAAGTTGAAAAACTCTTTCGGGTGTTACAATTTAGTGGTCAATTGTACGGAATATGTACTGTACTGTGCAATCTACTAATACAAGGCTCAATCAATCAATCAAAACCACACATTTTCCATGTCTGGACTACAGGCAGGCCAGTCTAGTACCCGCACTCTTTTACTATGAAGCCACGCTGCTGTAACACAGGGTTTGGCATTGTCTTGCTGAAATAAGCAGGGGCGTCCACGATAACAACATATGTTGCTCCAAAAGCTGTATGTACCTTTCAGCATTAATGGTGCCTTCACAGATGTGTAAGTTACCCATGCCTTGGGCACTAATACACCCCCATACCATCACACATGCTGCCTTTTACACTTTGCGCCTAGAACAGTCTGGGTGGTTCTTTTCCTCTTTGGTCCGGAGGACACAACGTCCACAGTTTACAAAAACAATTTGAAATGTGGACTCGTCAGAACACAGAACATTTTTACAATTTGCATCAGTCCATGAGCTCGAGCCCAGCGAAGCCGGCAACATTTCTGGGTGTTGTTGATGAATGGCTTTGGCTTTGCATAGAGTTTTAACTTGCGTTCACTTCACAGCCACAGATGGTTCATCTACTTATTGACATTATTTACACATTACTTTGTCTGTTTCAGTCACTATGTTATTTAGTCACTACAGTAATTACATCCACAGGAACCACATGGGTGAGCCTACTCTATACAGGATTTACAACCTTACTATTGTTCACTTCACAGCCACATATTGTTCATCTACTTCTTGACATTATTTACACATTACTTTGTCTGTTTCAGTCACTATGTTATTTAGTCATTACTGTAATTACAACTTGTGTTCACATCCACAGGAACCACATGGGTTAGCCTACTCTATACAGTATTTACAACCTTACTAGTGTTCACTTCACGGCCACAGATGGTTCATCTACTTATTGACATTATTTACACATGACTTTGTCTGTTTCAGTAACTATGTTATTTAGTCACTACAGTAATTACAACTTGTGTTCACATCCACAGGAACCACATGTGTGACCCTACTCTATACAGTATTTTTACAACCTTATTAGTGTTCACTTCACAGCCACAGATGATTCATCTAGTTTTTGAAATTATTTACACATTACTTTGTCTGTTTCAGTCACTATGTTATTTAGTCACTACAGGAATTGTGTTCACATCCACAGGAACCACATGGGTTAGCCTACTCTATACAGTATTTACAACCTTACTAGAGTTCACTTCACATCCACAGATGGTTCATCTAGTTATGAACATTATTTACACATTATTTTGTCTGTTTCAGTCACTATGTTATTTTCGCGACGGGAATTGTGTTCACATCCACAGGAACCACATGGGTGAGCCTACTCTATACAGTATTTACAACCTTACTAGTGTTCACTTCACATCCACAGATGGTTCATCTAATTATTGACATTATTTACACATTACTTTGTCTGTTTCAGTCACTATGTTATTTAGTCACTACAGTAATGATGTTCACATCCACAGGAACCACATGGGTTAGCCTACTCTATACAGTATTTACAACCTTACTAGTGTCCACTTCATAGCCACAGATGGTTCATCTACTTATTGAAATTATATACACATTACTTTGTCTGTTTCAGTCACTACGTTATTTAGTCACTACAGTAATTGTGTTCACATCCACAGGAACCACATGGGTGAGCCTACTCTATACAGTATTTACAACCTTGCTAGTGTTCACTTCACAGTCACAGATGGTTCATCTAGTTATGGACATTATTTACACATTATTTTGTCTGTTTCAGTCACTATGTTATTTAGTCACTACAGTAATTGTGTTCACATCCACAGGAACCACATGGGTGAGCCTACTCTATACAGTATTTACAACCTTACTAGTGTCCACTTCAGAGCCACAGATGGTTCATCTACTTATTGACATTATATACACATTACTTTGTCTGTTTCAGTCACTACGTTATTTAGTCACTACAGTAATTGTGTTCACATCCACAGGAACCACATGGGTGAGCCTACTCTATACAGTATTTACAACCTTGCTAGTGTTCACTTCACAGTCACAGATGGTTCATCTAGTTATGGACATTATTTACACATTATTTTGTCTGTTTCAGTCACTATGTTATTTAGTCACTACAGTAATTGTGTTCACATCCACAGGAACCACATGGGTGAGCCTACTCTATACAGTATTTACAACCTTACTAGTGTCCACTTCAGAGCCACAGATGGTTCATCTACTTATTGAAATTATATACACATTACTTTGTCTGTTTCAGTCACTACGTTATTTAGTCACTACAGTAATTGTGTTCACATCCACAGGAACCACATGGGTGAGCCTACTCTATACAGTATTTACAACCTTGCTAGTGTTCACTTCACAGTCACAGATGGTTCATCTAGTTATGGACATTATTTACACATTATTTTGTCTGTTTCAGTCACTATGTTATTTAGTCACTACAGTAATTGTGTTCACATCCACAGGAACCACATGGGTGAGCCTACTCTATACAGTATTTACAACCTTACTAGTGTCCACTTCAGAGCCACAGATGGTTCATCTACTTATTGAAATTATATACACATTACTTTGTCTGTTTCAGTCACTACGTTATTTAGTCACTACAGTAATTGTGTTCACATCCACAGGAACCACATGGGCGAGCCTACTCTATACAGTATTTACAACCTTGCTAGTGTTCACTTCACAGTCACAGATGGTTCATCTAGTTATGGACATTATTTACACATTATTTTGTCTGTTTCAGTCACTATGTTATTTAGTCACTACAGTAATTGTGTTCACATCCACAGGAACCACATGGGTGAGCCTACTCTATACAGTATTTACAACCTTGCTAGTGTTCACTTCACAGTCACAGATGGTTCATCTAGTTATGGACATTATTTACACATTACTTTGGCATTTTTTCTTTGGGAAAACCATAGTATGGCAAAGAGACTGATCAAGATTTTAACACACATTGTAGGTTGGAAAGGACGAAGAAAAACGGAAAATCTTTTTTTTATAGTTTTACGTAGATAAAAAGGACGGATTTCCGACCATAGACGGAAAAATCACTAGCCAGTAGTATGCCACACCTTAAAGGTTGGTCCGTGAAAATATTGTCTGACATTAAACCGGTCCGTGGCGCGAAAAAGGTTGCGTCCCTTCGTGGGTGGGCATCTGTTTCTGGTCTCTATTGTCAGTGGCACAAATTCGGGAAAGAAAACATTTCCTATTACCGTATTTCCTTGAATTGGCGCAGGGAATATAGTATTCGCACGTCTAGAATTACTGCCGGGTCAAACTCGTTTCTCAAAATAATTAACGCATGCTTGGCCGTATCGCCGGTTCATTATTAACGCCGGATCAAATTCGTTTCGCAAAATATTAATTTTATTATCGCATGTCTATAATTTTCGCCGGGTCAAACTTGTTTCGCAAAATATTCAACATATGTCTAGAACTTCCACCGGGTCAAATTTGTTACGTCACGAGGGACGATTTACCTGTCCTCATTTTCAAAATGGAGGAAGCTGAATTCAGTAGTTTACAATCGCACAAAGGAAAAAAGATAAAGAGTTATTCAGTAGGATTTAAGGTCCAAGCTATTGAATACCGGTACGGTATGCTAAAAAGAACAGTAAGCAGCTATGTTTTATTAATATACCGTAGCTGCGTGTGTCAAATACGGTATGAGTCATTAAATGACTCCCGCCTCCTAGTGGTAGAGGGTGCTAGTGATCCTTCTTGCAACTTCCGGTACTGCAGAAGAAGTGACAACACGCAGCAACAGATCGTCTTTTTTTTCCTCTCGCCTGAACTTTTAACAAGGAGGATTACATACCGGTATCTAAAATAAAACAGTTTTCTAAACTGGACTTTCAATGGAAGCAGGAGGTAATAATTAAAGGAATATCTCCATCGAGACAGAGAGACTTTTAAAACTGAAGAAAGAAAATAAGGAAGACTTCTATAAACAAGTTATCGATGCTTTTGGTCGGAAGGAGCTGCAAATGAACTCCATTTATAAGTACAGGTAAGACCATAATAACGTTTTTTTTTATTAAATGTGCTTTTCATGATGGTATGCTTACATCACACTCAAAGCGCACGCCTAAATTTACCGCATTCCTTTTGGTAAACGCCGGAGTGAGAAGAGGTTTTAAAATAATTAGCGCATGCACAGCCATCCCGCAGGCTTCCGGTAAACGCCGGAGTGACAGGAGGTTTTAAATTAATTAGCGCCTTTGCGGCTATTCAAGGAAATACGGTATGCAAAACTAAAACGTCCACTGTAGAGGACGTTGACTCTCATTAGGTTACCACCTGACTCAGCGTTTCTTGGTTAAACCACGGTGTCAACAAAAATCGCATACATGTGCGTAGTTATTTGATAAGATGAATAAACATTTACAATATATATCCTGTGGTATGTTGGAGACTTATGTTGCACTAATGCACTTTATGTGCTACTTAGTTAGGACAGGAAGCTTACTTTAATGGAGCCTAAGCCCTTATAACGTCCTTGAAGGTGACATTTAGGGCCGTGTACGTTGGAAGCAGGCGGTGGGCAGAAGGAACAACTCTGAGCTGGCACTGTTGGCAGACATGGAGAAGACTCCGGTTTCATTGCCTGGGCTCAAATGCAGAAGAAGCATTGCTGACAATTTATTAGGAAGCAGTTGTCCTGGGGGGGGGGGGGGGGAGTTGTCACCAAATCTTCACCCGTCTCCCCGTCACCACCAAATGTTGCAAAGCGTTTAGTCCTTGGTCATTGACTTCCTGGAATCAATAGCTGCTTATGCTGTACTTTGCACTATTTGCACAGCTCAAAGGTCTCGTAAATTTAGGCTGAAGCAAAATCCTTGACTGGGCTGTACTAAATTCTACATTTGATCAGAAGAAAGTGACAAAGTTGTCGAATATCTCAAGTACAGAAGTGATGGAGGGAATAAACGTGGCAAAACTTTAAAATCTCACAATAAACTATCCTCTTTTAGATTGTATTTGCATTTAATACCGGTGGTTTGATTGTACGGTTTTGATCTGGACCTTCAAAATAAAAGTCCACGAGGGAAAAGACCACCAAAGCCGTGCTGTAGGTA
>NC_084745.1:3428268-3460768 GCF_033978785.1 Entelurus aequoreus
TAAACCAGTGTGGGTGGCACTGGGAGAAGGTGAGTAAAGTGTCTTGCCCAAGGACACAACGACAGTAACCGTATTCTTCCCAGGTGTGATCTAGCCCAATGGCTGCCAGAATAGGCAAGGCAAGGCAAGGCAAGGCAACTTTATTTGTATAGCGCTTTTCATACACAAGGCAGACTCAAAGTGCTTCACAGACAACAAAGTGAAATGAAAGAAAATAAAAGCAAAATTAAAATGCAGACAATAAAAATAAAAACAGTGCAGACGTTAAAAGTTAAAAGATTAAAAGATTTAGCTGAAAGCTAAGGTGAACATAAAAGTCTTCAGTCTAGTTTTAAAAGTAGTGAGAGTTGGGGAGAGTCTGACATCTTCAGGAAGTTTATTCCAGCTATGTGTTGCATAGTGACTGAATGATGCTCTCCCTTGATTTGAGTTTACTCTTGGAACCGCTAACAGATTGGTCTCAGAAGATCTTAGTGATCTAGAGGGCGTATATAGTGGGAGCATATCAGTGATATACTTGGGCCCTAGACCATGTAGTGATTTATATGTGAGCAGGAGGATTTTGAAATCAATTCTCTGATGTACAGGGAGCCAATGTAAGGATTTAAGAATTGGTGTAATGTGCTCACATTTTTTGGTCTTTGTTAGAACTCTAGCAGCAGCGTTCTGAACAAGCTGTAGCTGCCTGACAGTTTTTTTGGGAAGACCTGCAAGGAGACCATTACAATAGTCTAGCCTACTGGTAATAAAGGCATGTACAAGTTTTTCTAAGTCTTGAGCTGACATGAGCCCTCTAAGTCTTTTTACATTTTTGAGGTGATAGTAGGCCGATTTTGTTACTGATTTGATGTGACTGTCGAAATGTAAATCAGAATCTAAAATAACCCCAAGATAGACTTCAGTCTTACTGTGACCCTAACTCAGTTAAAACATTGATGGGTTAATGACTTGTATTGCCTCTTTGTTTCTCTGATTTGGCTCAAGTTGTGAACCTTACCTTTCCCTGGCATGGTTAGAGGTGGTGGACCAGGAACCATGCACTTATTTATTTCACACCGTTTTCTCAATGTACATTATTCACTATGAAATGTTTGTTTTGGGGGGTTATGGATTCAATGAATTTGATGTTTCTTACGGGGAAAATGTATTTGTTTTTTCGTTGTCCGACCTTTTGGAACGGATAAAGAGAAATGTTTTTGGTACAGGATTTTGATTTTTCCGTCTATAGACGGGAATCCGTCTTTTTTATCTCTGTAAAAAAAAAAAAATACATACATGAATAAATAAATAAAAAGATAATACAAATAAAAAAAAAAAAAAACTAGAACAGCCTAATAGCTAGAACTAGTATGCATATATCTAATCTTTTAAGCCTTTTTTAAAAGCATCCACAGTCTGTGGTGCCCTCAGGTGGTCAGGGAGAGCGTTCCACAGACTGGTAGCGGCGGCGCAGAAAGCCCGGTCTCCCATTGTTCGTAGCTTTGTCCTCGGAGGTTGGAGGAGGTTAGTCAGTAGCGCCGCCGTTAACAGTCTGTGGAACACTCTCCCTGACCACCTGAGGGCACGACAGACTGTGGATGCTTTTAAAAAAGGCTTAAAAATCTTTTTTTTTTTTAAATAATATTTTTACATATATGCATACTAGTTCTAGCTATTAGGCTGTTATAGTTTTTATTTGTATTTATTTTTATTATCTTTTTATTTATTTATTCATTTATTTTTTTTTATTTTTTTTATACACTGTAGCACTTTAAGGTTGTTTACTCAATGTAAAGTGCTTTTTACAAATACAATCTATTATTATTATTATTATTATTATTATTATTATTATTATTATTATTATTATTATTATTAAAAGGCCAATATAAATATATAATATAAAACACCACATACAAATCATAGCAGCCCAAGAGTAGCTAATTAATAACCAGAATTAGTCCTAAATTTGAAGGTGTCAAGAGTATTTTTTTGTATACTCGACTGTTATTGAGGTATTTCAGCCATTTGACATTACGGAAAGAGCGTTGACAAATTCAGCAGACATGTATATATATATATATATATATATATATATATATATATGTATATATATATATACATATATATATATATATATATATATATATATATATATATATATATATATATATATATATATACATATATATATACACACACACACGTATATATATATATATATATATATATATATATATATATATATATATATATATATATATATATATATATATATATATATATATATATATATATATATATATATATATATGGTTTTATAAGCATTCATCATCACCGGCCAGACGAGCTCACCCCGGGCCGCGAGTGAGGATGTCATTTCTCACGGCCTCTTGGAAAACACAATATACAAACGTTGCTCTCAGGCGGGACCACCTAGCAGGCGCCAGTCAGCACTCACCAATCACAACGTCAAGCATTCCTAGAAAAAAAGCTGCTGCAAAATAAACAGCCTGAACACGGAGTGTCATGCAGGACCCTTGTGTACTTGGACAATAAACACACCTGAGGAGGAATTTGATGTGTGGTCTCAATATTGTTCTCCATGTGTGTCATCTAGAGTTGTACGGCATACCCGGTACTAGTATAGTATGGCGGTACTAATGAATCAAAGACGTACCAATTCACCATATATATATATATATATATTTTTTTTTTACAGGCATGACAGCACGTCGTCGTCACGTTGTGACATTGCTGGTTTTAGGAGCAGGGGAGCATGTTTGGCAGCGCGCACACACAGAGTACTTACAAGCAGACACAGCGTGGAGACAGAAAAGGGAGAATGGACGCATTTTGGTGTAAAAAGTAAAGATAAAGGTGAAGTTATAACACTGAAACACCCTCAGGAAGAGCTGCTTTAAGACATGGCTAGCTAGCTAGCAGCTAATGTCCATCCACAGTGTTTTAGCTACTTCTAAATCACTAATCCTGGCCTCCATGGCGACAAATAAAGTGAGTTTTTTTACACGTAGCATTATCACTGCAGGACAAGGAATAGCTAAACATGCTTCACTACACATCGTAGCTCACCGGCGTCACAATGTAAACAAACGCCATGGGTGGATCTACACCTGACATCCACTGTAATGATACCAAGTACGGGAGCGTATTTAGTCGTCACTACTATGATTACATCCTTTTATTTTATTTTATTCATATTATATTCATAATTTATAGCGGATGTGGCCCTCGGGCCGTAGTTAGCCCACCCCTGTCTTAAAGCCAAGGTATAAACGGGGATTGTGGCGTAGTAGTGATTATTTTTTGTTCAATTTTCACAGGACTCTTCTGTGTTCCCTTTCTATGCTCAGTGGCCACTTCCCTGGTAAAATGTCCGATACGGCGAGGGGAGGTAACAGGTGGTAGAGGTGAAATGTTCTTGTTTGCGGATGACTCGGCCCTGCTGGTATCCGACAAGGACAAGTCACAGGTGGAGAAAATCCTCAGTGCTGAGCTCTGTAGAACTTGCCCCTGGCTCGCTGACAACAAGCTATCCATCCACTTGGGTAAAACTGAGTCCATCCTGTTTGGGTCCCACATCAACCTTAAGAAAGTCAATGACTTCACCATAAAAGTGGGTGACATTGTTATCACCGGGAAAGATGAGGTCACCTACCTAGGTTCCATTCTAGAGGCTAACCTTTCCTGTGATAAAATGGCAACCAAGGTCATCAAAAAGGTCAACCAACGAACGAGATTTCTCTACAGAATCTCTTCTCTGGTCAACAAAAGCACCTTGAGGATTCTGGCGGGAACTCTCGTTCAACCCTTTTTCCATTACGCATGCACCTCCTGGTACCCTAGCACCTCCAAAACCCTCAAATCTAAACTCCAAACATCCAAGAACAAGCTAGTCAGATTACTTCTAGACCTCCACCCCAGATCCCACCTCACTCCTACCCACTTCTCCATAGTGGGCTGGCTCAAGGTGGAGGACAGAGTTAAACAACTTGCACTGAGCCTAGTCTATAAAATCCGCTACACCTCCCTGATACCGAAGTACATGTCAAACTACTGCCTTAACGTAAATGACCGCCATAACCACAACACCAGGGGGAGCTCCACTAACCACGTTAAACCCAGATTCCGAACTAACAAAGGTCTTAACTCATTCTCTTTCTATGCCACATCAATGTGGAATGCGCTCCCAACAGGTTTAAAAGAAAGGGCATCTTTATCCTCCTTCAAAACCGCAATAAAAGTTCACCTCCAGGCAGTTACAACCCTAAACTAACACCCTCCCCGGATTGCTAATAATCAAATGTAAACAATCAAATGCAGATACTTTTTCTTATGCCTTCTGATCTCTCTCTCTCTCTCTCTCTCTCTCTCTCTCTCGCTCTCTCTCTCTCAACCTCTCTCTCTCTCTCTTTCTCTCTCTCCTTCTCTCTCTCTCTCTCTCTCTCTCTCTCTCTCTCTCTCTCTCTCTCTCTCTCTCTCTCTATGTCCACTACTTGCTGTCCATATCCTACCAAGTCAGACCTACACTGTTCCAACATTTGTTGATGACTGATGATAACAACCAAACCTAACTCCCCACCCCCCCCACCCCCCTCCACACCCCTGATTTTAAATAATTCAATGTGATTATCTTGTGTGATGACTGTATTATGATGATAGTATATATCTGATAGTATATATCTGTATCATGAATCAATTTAAGTGGACCCCGACTTAAACAAATCGAAAAACTTATTGGGGTGTTACCATTTAGTGGTCAATTGTACGGATTATGTACTTCACTGTGAAACCTACTAATAAAAGTCTCAATCAATCAATCAATCAATCAAAGGCTGATCAAGTGAGGCGTCGTCCTGTCCGAGTTTAAGAACGAAACGTAATGCAAAGAAATACGCTGAACTCCCGAGGATGAAAACCGTCGAAGGTTCTGTTTTCCTTCTCCGGGAGGAACGACACACCTGTGAGCGTGACAAGCTAAGTCAAGGCAAGTCTGATTCTGTAATATCATCGTTTGACTTATTGTGTTACGAGCCCTCCTCGCCGTGCTCGTCTTTCATTCTGTTATGACAGTGATTCTGAAAGCATTTCCTCTCTCTCTTTTGTGTCCGTCTTGCAAGCCGTGACAGGACTGGGAGGGTTTTTGTGAAGCCGAGACGCATAACTTTAGAAGCTAAACTTTATTCCTGCGACTGCACACTTCAACACAGTACATAGGAATGGGAATCTCAAACCGTAGGTCAGACCTACCCGACTGATGGCCCGCTAGCACTGATGTGCAACCTACTTGGAAAATATAGTAAGCTAAGTTGCAAGTTACTCTCCATTAAATGTAGCTAAGCTACAGGGGACACTTAGCTACATCACCCAAATAGGCTTGATGAAGCCATTCAAACTGGGGTACTCATGTACGCAGTACTCCCACCGGCCCACAGGGGGCAACAGCTTGACATATGTATCACAATGAAGCAGCGGTGGGTGAGTAGAAGAAGACTACTCATGCCAACCAAAAATTGTCACTATTGCTGGGATGTTATTGACGTCACGTCCCGCCCAACGATGGTGGTGATTTTACCATGAATTGATTAACGTGGACCCCGACTTAAACAAGTTGAAAAACGTATTCGGGTGTTTCCATTTAGTGGTCAATTGTACTGCACTGTGTAAACTGTACTGTTTCATATCATGTATTAGTAGATTGCAAAGGAAGAGAATATAAGTTTCAATCAATTAATTTAATCAATTAAAATCAAGCTAGCTCTGTTTTCAACAAGTATGAGGTGTCGCGAAGAAAACATGTCAAATAGGAACCGGTACCTAAAGATATCAGTGATCGGTATACATCCCTAGCGATGAGGGTTGTGGCCTAAAATCAATATTGTGATATACTGTGGTGATTTTACCATGAATTGATTAACGTGGACCCCGACTTAAACAATTTCAAAAAGGTATTCGGGTGTTACCATTTAGTGGTCAATTGTACTGTACTGTGTAAACTGTACTGTTTCATATAACATATTCTCTTCCTTTGCAATCTACTAATACAAGTTTCAATCAATCAATTCAATCAATTAAAATCAAGCTGGCTCTGTTTTTAACAAGTACGAAGCGTCTCGAAGAAAAACATGCCAATTAGGAACCGGTACCTAAAGATATCAATGATTGGTATACAGCCCCAGGGATGAGGATTATGGCCTAAAATCAATATTGTGATGTACTGTATATTGCATCTTGAACTAACAATATATTATTGAGAAATAATAATAGAATAATTTCAAGAGAGGTTGCAAAGTTTGACTATGTTACATTAGTTTGGGGCGAAACTACAAATTTTGGGTATGGATCTATTACTGAGGAGTTACACGGCAGTTATTGTCCATACTGGTAATAACATTGACACTTATAATGTTCAAGATCATTTAATGATTACATTTTTGAATCAGACAAAAACACAGAATTATTTATCATTGAAATCCTTCTCTTTTTGTGTGTTTTAGTCCCAAGGTTTGTTAAAAAAATATGTAAATAATCAGTTTTGTGATTTAAAAAAATGTGTTTTAAAAGAGTCTCCTTACATAGATTATCAATTGAAATATTTTGTAACTGAAACACAAACAATGACTCAACTTTTTTGTGAGTATGGACAAAATGTGTGTAACGCCGTAACAAAAAACTGAGAAAAAACCGGAACACAAGATTCTCCATCCTGTGTTATTTTTCCCTCGATTTTGGAGGAAATTCTTTGAAAGTGGTTCAAACTGGTGAACTCCTTCCTCCGATCAACCAAGCGTCCTCAACCGAGCACGGAAAAGATGCAGAGTTGAGAGCAACAACTCTCTTGAGGAAAGCGGACGTCAGGTGAAATTGTATACTTTGTTGCAGGCTGATGGATTTCCTGTTCCAAGTCCAAAGGAAAACATGCAGCCGGGGGCCGTAACTCGGACTTGACAAATACCGAGGTCAACAATTGGTGGTCCGAGAGGAAATCATGTCTATACCAACACCTTGTAAATAGCATTACCTTCAACAGACTTCAGGAATAATAAAAGCTTTCATTGAACTACCAAGTGTTCAATTATTATCTAACATATTTGACAATCAGCATGATTTTGTAATAGTCCACTTTTTTATAGCGTATATCAATTTATAGCAATTTTAACATCATTAAGACATGTTTAAAAACCTTACTACACTTTAAACTACAACAAGGATTTGAACCCAAGTACTTCTGATTTGCAACACAAAGCCACAACCAGTCATTTGCTTTCCATGTCTCCGTATCAGCTGATATTTGACCCCACATCCCCATTTAGCTGCCCGGGATCAATCAATCACTCAATCAATGTTTACTTATATAGCCCTAAATCACGAGTGTCTCAAAGGGCTGCACAAGCCTCAACGACATCCTGGGCTCAGATCCCACATCAGGGCAAGGAAAAACTCAACCCAATGGGATGACAATGAGAAACTTTGGAGGGGACCGCAGATGTGGGGACCCCCCCACCCCCTGGGTGACCGGTGCAATAGACGTCGAGTGGATCTAGCATAATATTGTAAGAGTCCAGTCCATAGTGGATCTAGCATAATAGTGTGAGAGTCCAGTCCATAGTGGATCTAACATAATAGTGTGAGAGTCCAGTCCATAGTGGATTTAACATAATAGTGAAAGTCCAGTCCATAGTGGATCTAACATAATAGTACGAGTCCAGTCCATAGTGGATCCAACATAATAGTAAGAGTCCAGTCCATAGTGGATCTAGCATAATATTGTGAGAGTCTAGTCCATAGTGGATCTAACATAATAGTGAGAGTCCAGCCCATAGTGGATCTAACATAATAGTACGAGTCCAGTCCATAGTGGATCCAACATAATAGTAAGAGTCCAGTCCATAGTGGATCTAGCATAATATTGTGAGAGTCTAGTCCATAGTGGATCTAATATAATAGTGAGAGTCCAGTCCATAGTGGATCTAACATAATAGTGTGAGAGTCCAGTCCATAGTGGATCTAGCATAATAGTGTGAGAGTCCAGTCCATAGTGGATTTAACATAATAGTGAAAGTCCAGTCCATAGTGGATCTAACATAATAGTGAGAGTCCAGTCCATAGTGGATCTAACATAATAGTGAGAGTCCAGTCCATAGTGGAACTAACATAATAGTGAGAATCCAGTCCACAGTGGATATAACATAATAGTGAGAGTCCAGTCCATAGTGGATCTAACATAATAGTGAGAGTGTAGTCCATAGTAGATCAAACATAATAGTGTGAGAGTCCAGTCCATAGTGGATCTAACATAATAGTGTGAGAGTCCAGTCCATAGTGGATCTAACATAATAGTGAGAGTCCAGTCCATAGTGGATCTAACATAATAGTGAGAGTCCAGTTCATAGTGGGGCCAGCAGGAGACCATCCCGAGCGGAGACAGGTCAGCAGCCAACCGATGCACAGACGAGTGGTCCACCCTGGGTCCCGACCATGGACAGGGATATGCCTGTACATTATTTAAAAATTTTGGACTTCTGGAATTCGCTATTTGATTTCATCCGCGATCCGCCTTGAAGGACGGTGTATTTTATTTTGAAAATAAACTGGATACTTTATTTAGTGTTTGGTTATGACTTCCTGTCCAACACTAGCAGTTTTTAGCAAAATTGAACGGATTTGTTATTGCTCTGCGTGTATTTATCGGAATCGAAATGGTCTGTGACGGTCCGCCGTCGGTGGAAATGGACACATTGACTTGAGTAAAAAGGAGAAGAGTCCGAATTTCCGCATTCAGGGGAATTTGGGGGGAATCCGTCCCCATTTTCTCATCAGCGACAGAGCACGACGTGGCCAGGAATATGTTTGATGTAAACACGCAAAAGGCCAAGTTTTATATCAATTAAAACAAAAATAATAATAAAAAGCTAATAAAAACTTGCTTTGAATTATCTCTGTCATAACTGAAATAAATCGGAAAAAAATCTAATTTTTAATGAAAAAATCTGGGATTTTATTTTTAGGCCTAGTCTCAGGACATTCTTCCAGGAAGCTATCCACACGAGAGCTGAAGGTTGGAACCTTAGAATTTGTGTCTTCAAGTGTGTACATGCAGCAGACAAGCCCTGAGAATGCCAGACAGGGTACCTTTTCCAGCTTCGGAACCAGTGAACACTCAGCCAAAAAGGGTCGGGTTTCCCACAGAGATCGCAGCTTTTAATGATAGACTCCAATGTTGGCTTTGGCGTCAAATCAGTATCTGCGTCTAAAGCCGGATTTACACTACATGATTCAAGTGACACAATCTTGCGGCCCAGTCGAGATCGCCGCCATCAGGGTACATCCAGTGGTGTTGGATATCCACCGTTCAGATCGCAATCAAATATTCGACATGAATCAGATGTGTGTCAATCTGAGAGGACATACTTTGTCAGATATAACCTGTAATTTGGAGCCATAACTCATCAAATTAAATGAAAACTACCCCACGACACCATGAAATAGACAAAAAGATGGCTGAGGTTGTCTGTCTCGGAATTTACTCAGGACAAAATAGGACCCATGAAAAAATGGAACCCAGAAGCATGTTAAATCCTTGAAAGATCAGCCTGTGTATGATCGTTCTGCAAAGTTTTTTTGGTCACTTTTTATAAAAATTGTGTTATTTTCCGAATATAATCCGAATAATCTCTGCAGAGTCGAAGGCAAACCTAAATAAATCCCGCAAAAGAAATGGTGAACTACTCCAGATGCAGAATTGAAGGACCCACAGCATCCAGATGACCAACATTTCACTCATGTATTTTTTGCTCCGGAAATAGAATCTGGCAGTCATTTCCCATAATATCCTTTAGCTTTTGCGTAAGAACTGTATGTAACAACAGTATGCAAGTATTACTGTACTTGGAACGCCCCCTTTACATTGCCAGACTCGATACGCCGACTTTGATTGATTGATTGAAACTTTTATTAGTAGATTGCACAGTGAAGTACATATTCCGTACTGCACAGTGAAGTACATATTCCGTACAATTGACCACTAAATGGTAACACCCGAATAAGTTTTTCAACTTGTTTAAGTCGGGGTCCACTTAAATTGATTCATGATACAGATATATACTATCAGATATATACTATCATCATAATACAGTCATCACACAAGATAATCATCAGAGTATATACATTGAATTATTTACATTATTTACAATCCGGGGTGTGGGATATAGAGGGGGGGGGGGGGGGGTTAGGTTTGGTTGGTATCAACACTTCTGTCATCAACAATCAGCATCAACAATTGCATCATCAGAGAAATGGATATTGAAACAGTGTAGGTCTGACTTGGTAGGATATGTACAGCAAGTAGTGGACATAGAGAGAGAGAGATATCAGAAAGCATAAGAAAAACATTTGATTATTTACAATCCGGGGAGGGTGTTAGTTTAGGGTTGAAGTTGCCTGGAGGTGTACTTTTACTGCGGCTTTGAAGGAGGATAGAGATGCCCTTTCTTTTACACCTGTTGGGAGCGCATTCCACATTGATGTGGCATAGAAGGAGAAAGAGTTAAGACCTTTGTTAGATCGGAATCTGGGTTTAACGTGGTTAGTGGAGCTCCCCCTGGTGTTGTGGTTATGGCAGTCATTTACGTTAAGGAAGTAGTTTGACATGTACTTCGGTATCAGGGAGGTGTAGCGGATTTTATAGACTAGGCTCAGTGCAAGTTGTTTTACTCTGTCCTCCACCCTGAGCCAGCCCACTTTAGAGAAGTGGGTAGGAGTGAGGTGGGATCTGGGGTGGAGGTCTAGAAGTAACCTGACTAGCTTGTTCTGAGATGTTTGGAGTTTATATTTGAGGGTTTTGGAGGTGCTAGGGTACCAGGAGGTGCATGCGTAATCGAAAAAGGGTTGAACGAGAGTTCTTTTGTTGACCAGAGAGGAGATTCTATAGAGAAATCTCATTCGTTGGTTGACCTTTTTGATTACCTTGGTTGCCATTTTATCACAGGAAAGATTAGCCTCTAGAATGGAACCTAGGTAGGTAGTAGACCCCTCTTGGTGTGACATCATCTACAGAACTAAAGCCTGTTTCAACGCATAGACAGTGTGGATAAAGACATGTAAAACTATTATTTTGATCCCTCAATTGCATGTTTTTGTCGCCCAGGTCTATAATTATTTCAAAACTCATATGGTTAACACTGTGAGCTAATGCAACACAATTGTGTTCTTATCTGTACTGTAAAGTTCAAATTTCAATGACAATTAAAGGAAGTCTAAGTCAAGTCTAAGTCTAAGTCTATGAGCCAAAATTTAAATATAACAGGAAGTCAAAGGACTTTCCAAGATTGAGAGAGCCAATCCGTGATCAAGCAGCTGATGAAGAAATAGATCATGTTAGGACAACAGCCATCTTAGCTTGGACGACCATCGCTGGTTTTCACTTCTGAGAAGAAGTAACATGTCAAAATACCAGCAATACTCTCGGAACTTCCGAAATCAGCCAAAAATTCAGATTTTTGATGGAGTATGACGACATCGAAACTTTCTCTGAAAATGTTCCTGCCCTACAGTGTATGATTTGTCGGAGAAATGGTTGATGGTATGATGGAGTAATGGTATAATTATTTCAAAACTCATATGGTTAACACTATGAGCTAATGCAACAAAAGGTTGGTCTTATCTGTACTGTAAAGTTCAAATTCCAATGACAATAAAAGGAAGTCTAAGTCTATGAGCAAAAATGAAAATATAATAGGAAGTCAAAGGACTTTCCAAGATTGAGAGAGCCAACGTACGCAATTCCGTGACCGAGCAGCTGATGAAGAAAGAGATGGTGTTAGGACAACAGCCATCTTAGCTTGGTTGACCATCGCTGGTTTTCACTTCTAAGAAGAAGTAACATGTCAAAATACCAGCAATACTCTCGGAACTTCCGAAATCGGCCAAAAATTCCGATTTTTGATGCAGATTGACGACATCGAAACTTTCTCTGAAAATGTTCCTGCCCTACAGAGTATGATTTGTTGGAGAAACGGTTGACCAAGACATGTTGGGGAAGACTATCGTTTCAATATGTTATGCACAAAGTGGACTTGTATACCCTGAAAAACAAAATAAAATCACCAGATTTTTTCAAAAGATTTGTGGGTTCTGTTTTTGTATTGGGTCAGCCTGGTAGTCGTTAGTTGGATTGGTTGTTGAACAGGGTCTTGTTGGTGCAGAAAAGGTGAAGGAACTCGTCAATGCTTTTATATTACCTCTGCCAAATGCCTCTTTGTTTATGTTTTTGGCTTTAACATATCTCACTTATTAATATTTTTGGCATTACAATTAACGTGAGACTGAACATAGATCAAAACCACCGTGAGTGCATGAGTTTGCAGTTTTATGGACAGGGAAGCAAAAGTGGGCAAACCAGCAAACAAAAGAAATATCCTGCGAATAAAGTCAGGCAATGTTGAAAGGATTACTCTCCCTTCGTTAGACACAGGCTGAATCATAAGCTAAATGTTCCCTAAGCCACAGAAATGGGGGTCTGTTGTTTTCTGGTTTTGTCATTGAATTATTTTCAGCCTTTACATATTTCCAACTAAATGCAGAAAATACAGCAGAGGAAGAAAAATCAATTTCAACTTGCACTTCTGTGCACACGTCGGCCGCTTTTCAGCACTAGGGAACCTAATTAAATTACCCTCAAAGGGAGCGGGACTGGAAGCGCGACCGGGGCACTCGGTGCACATGCAATGATTAGCGCATCGATTTATTAAAATTGGCCTGCTGGCAAAGACAGGAGCTTTTTCCCCCCGCCGGGGTCTTGTTTACTGAGAGTTGGAGCCACACTGCTGGAGGAGATAATTAGGTAGGAACGAGCGAGCGTTTCCCCAACTACCGTTTGAGCTCCATAGAACCTGCCTTTGTTTTGTCCATGCTGGTGTGACAATTATGACCAGCCAACATTTCTCTGAAACTTTAGATATGGAAATAGCTTATTGATTGCTCGCCTCTGTGAAGAGAAAAATGAACTACACAGTATTTGGCCCTAGCCCACTGCTTTTTTAGTTTATGATCCTACGATAACGGAACTGTCAACCCTCGTCCTATTTTGCCGTCCTCTCCTTTCAATTCTGTTTTGAAAACTGAATTCTTCACTTTCATAAATGTATTTTTTAAAACATGTCCGGTACTGCAAGTGGCAATGGTATCCATGCTTAAAAACATCCAATGTTGAATGTTTACAAGTGTGTACCATAAATACCACATGAGTATTTATTTATTGAAACTGATAAAACTGTTAAACGGGACCTATTGTGCAAAACCAACTTTTCTTACCTATCAGTACCTCATTTTGGGCTCTGCATGAGTCCCGGAAATTTGAAATCAACCCATGGAGGCCAGGGACGGTGCTTCACCGGGGTTTGTGGTCTGTAGCCTTGACAGAAATCTGTTTATCCCCAGTTGAGCCCAGCGAGCATTTTAGGGCCCTATTATGCAAAAAACATTTTTTGTTGGTTTTGCATGGATAGACTATCTAACCACGACCCTTGCTCTTGATTGGCCGCGGTTAGGGCCTTGCATGGCAGCTCCCGCCATCAGTGTATGAATGGGTGAATGTGGAAACGGTGTCAAAGTGCTTTGAGTACCTTGAAGGTATAAAAGCATGATACAATTATAACCCGTTTAACTGTTCGTTAAGGACATTAACTGTAAAACGTAGTCTGGTATGTTTGTTTCCTGGCCACTCTTGCCTAAAGTCTTTAAAAGACACTACCGGAGATGTATTTCCCCGATCATAAATTGTTCACCGAATTAGCAAATCATTTTACAACCATTTATTGTAACTATATTTATCTGGCAGATGTGTAAGCACGAAGGACTGTGAAGACTCGGACACAACTATGCAGTCTTAGTGAAGCAGGAAAGGGTAAACAGACAGCAGAGGTCACAGGTTCAGATTCCACTGCCTCCTGTTTCTTTAACCGGGCCTCAGAAAGAATCCGCTGCCACATCAGGATGTCCTGGCAGTATCTCATTTTGTCAGCAAGCTTGTTGCCCACGGCCAAAAATAAAGTTCATTAGCTTTTTCCTCTCACTCTATCAAAAAGTTGAAGATTCTACATAGATATTCATGCGACATCCGTGGGTAGCCACTAGATGCCTGCATCTTCAGTAAGTGAACTACAGCTGTCAGTCCCTGTTTTGGGAAGACTTTCTATCAGATTTAAAATGATTTTTAGTGACTAAGTGTGTCCATTCAGAAGTCACTGTTGGATCTGAATTATATTTATATAGCACCTTTTTCTAGTGACTCAAAGCGCTTTACATAGTGAAACCCATTATCTAAGTTACAACCGAGCCACATCGCCCCAATTTTACAATAAGAATGACTCTGGAATGTAATAAGAATAAAATTGTACAGAAAATAATCTTGCATGAATAATGTCAGAATGTTTTTTAATGTTGCCATTTTAATAATAAATGTTTTTTATGACATTTTCTCCCACATCAGTAATAATTGTTTTTTATTATACAGATGTTCAATATAATAGCAACATTAAATGTGATAACAAATTGTCAATTATTCATTTTAATAGCAGAAGCTTGTATGCAAACTACAACAACATTAAGAACTTTTTGGAACACATCAACGAACCCTTCAAGGTGATTGCTGTCACAGAAACATGGATTGATGATAAAAAAGGAATAGATTTTAATCTGGAAGGATATGAACCAAACTACATCAACAGAACCAACAAAAATGGAGGAGGAGTAGCTGTGTACGTGATGAAGAACTTGAACTACAAAGTGAACAGGAAGTGAACAAAAAGTTTTAGCAACTGTTATGTCTAGAAAAGGGGTAGGATTAAATAAGCTCTGCTTCTTCCTACTCCTTTTCGAACATGTTGAAAAGATAAACTGGAAATTGTGATGTATTATGTTGTATGCTTGCATGTTTGAAATAAACTCAAACTCAAACTCAATTGTACTTTAATTTGAGTTGTATTTTTTATTTTTTTTAGGATTTTTTTATTTTTCAAATACCCGAATTTGACCAAAATCAAGTTGTATTTAATTTGATTTGGCTTAGTAATTAAGTAATTTCTGTTAAAGAAACGTCATAAAGTAAAACAAATAAATAAACATTTAATCTTAACAGAATTTTTTTGATAGAGTCATAATCCTACAAGAATACAGTTGCATTTTTTTCTTGAAAAAACAACATTTTACGAGAATAATGTCCTAACTTTTCAAAGAGGATCGTAGTCTTGAAAGGGTGAAAAAAAAGGTGATCTTTTTCGACAGTCTTAAAGAATCAAAACATCTAAGACTAGATGAGACCAATCTAAGTCTAAGACTTGATGTGACCAGTCTAAGTCTAAGACTAGATCTGACCAATCTAAGACCATAACTGATCAATCTAAGTCTAAGACTAGATGTGATCAATCTAAGTCTAAGACTAGATGAGACCAATCTAAGTCTAAGACTAGTGGTGACCAATCTAAGTTTAAGACTAGATGTGACCAATCTAAGTCTAAGACTAGATCTGACCAATCTAAGTTTAAGACTGGATCTGACCAATCTAAGTATAAAACTAGATCTGACCAATCTAAGTCTAAGACTAGATTTGACGAATCTAAGTCTAAGACTAGATGTGACCAATCTAAGTCTATGACTAGTCTAGTCCAAGACTTGTCTAAGTCTAAGTCTATGATCATGAACTGATGAGGTCTACTCAGATGAGAGTTGAAACGTCTTCTAAAACAAACCAAACAGTCCAGTTGCAATCGATTGAATGTCCTAAGACTACAATGACCTGATGAATGAGAACCTTCATAGACAGAGATCAGTTTTGTTTACTTGAGTTAAAGACCATTTTCCTGATGACTTTAATTAACTTTGAAGGACTCAGTATTCACTGTTTAGTAGTGAGATCTACATCCATGTGACCTTGCTAAAACCCAGTCAGTGTACTGTTTGTCACACTCTGAAATTTGGTCATTTCAGACTGCATGAGCGTAAGACAGAGGACAGACGGCCTGAAGGCAGGAGAGTGTCAGCACGAGATCTCAGGTGTGTCGCCTGGGACTGGGAGAGGTTTAGGACCAGAGATCTCAGTCCGATGCCCTGAAGACAGAAGCAGAGTCGCAGGTCTTTGAAGGCATGAAGAGAGGCTAAGCCACTATGGAAGCTAACCCTGGAGTCACTGACCTGGGAGGACCTGTGTTGGATGTGGATCTTCAGCCTCTAAGTCACCATCCCAGGGGCAGCAACCAAGAAGTCAAACCTGAGGACAACCTCATAAAAGGGATCTATCCAGGGACCGCTAGGAGGATTACGGATGGTAGAAACAACATGTTCAGTTCCCGGAGAGGACCAGGAGCACAGTTATTGAATTAGTTAAAATATGGTACATAACATTATATATATATATATATATATATATATATATATATATATATATATATATATATATATATATATATATATATATATATATATATATATATATATATATATATATATATATATATATATATATATATATATATATATAGTTTCTCATTACAATAGTTTTACAAAAGGTTTCCCAGGTCCTAAAATTTCCCGGATTACCAGAAACTTTTGCCTGTTTAAAATGAATGGGCATTTACAAATCTCTTATTATTCCACTTTTCCTATCCCGATTCAAACCGTTCCACCATCCACACACTCCACTCACCCTGGACATTCAAGCCACAAAGTTTTCCAGGTGCCAAAATTTCCCTGATTACCAGAAACTTTTGCCTGTTTAAAATGAATGGGCATTTACAAACCTCTTATTATTCCACTTTTCCTATCCCGATTCGAACCGTTCCACCATCCACACACCCCACTCACCCTGGACATTCAAGCCAAAGTGTTTGTGGGTTCCAAAATATCTCTGATTACCAGGAGTTACCAGGAACTTTTACCCATTTAAAATAAATGGGCATTTACAAACCTTATTATTCCACTTTTCCTATCCGGTTCGAACCGTTCGAACATCCACACACTCCACTCACCCTGGACATTCAAGCCAAAGTGTTTCTGGGTTTCAAAATATCCCTGATTACCAGGAATTACCAGGAACCTTTGCCCATTTAAAATGAATGAGCAATTACAAACCTCTTATTAGTCCACGGACAAGGAGTAGGAAGAAGTTAAACTAACTTAATCCTACCACTTTTCTGTTTTCAAAGCAATTCATAACACATTATCAATTTCTCAACCGATTCGAACCGTTCCACCATCCACACACCCCACCCACCCTGGACATTCAAGCCAAAGTGTTTCTGGGTTCCAAAATATCCCTGATTACCAGGAGTTACCAAGAACGTTTGCCCGTTTAAAATGAGTGAGCATTTACAAACCACTTATTATTCCACTTTACCTATCCGATTCAAACAGTTTCACCGTCCACACACTCCACTCACCCAGGACATTCAAGCCAAACAGTTTTCTAGGTCCCAAAATTTCCCTGATTACCAGGAACTTTTGCCTATTTAAAATGAATGGGCATTTACAAACCTCTTATTATTCCACTTTTCTTATCCAATTCGAACCGTTCCACCATCCACGCAATCCACTCACCCCCTGGACATTCAAGCCAAAGTGTTTCTGGGTTCCAAAATATCTCTGATTACCAGGAGTTACCAGGAACTTTTACCCATTTAAAATAAATGGGCATTTACAAACCTTATTATTCCACTTTTCCTATCCGGTTCGAACCGTTCGAACATCCACACACTCCACTCACCTTGGACATTCAAGCCAAAGTGTTTCTGGGTTCCAAAATATCTCTGATTACCAGGAGTTACCAGGAACTTTTTCCCATTTAAAATAAATGGGCATTTACAAACCTTATTATTCCACTTTTCCTATCCGGTTCGAACCGTTCGAACATCCACACACTCCACTCACCCTGGACATTCATTCAAGCCAAAAAGTTTTCCAAGTTCCAAAATTTCCCCGATTACCAGGAGTGTTTCCCCATTCAAAGTGAATGGGCTATCTACAAACCTTTAAAATTTTGGAAATTGGGGTAATGCTCATTCTACAGGCCCACTTATAAAAACATGGTTCTTGTTTTATGACTTCATGTAGATAGTCACCTTTGATTGTCTTCTGGGCACTCTGCCAGATACGAAGCCGACCTCGAATAAGCCAGCCAAACTCTGACGTTTTAGCTTTTTCGAGGCGGGGAAATTGTCAAAGGAGTCTTGTTTGTGTTCCCAGGACTCCTGGAACAGATCTTGGCCAAATGTGTCCGTGGGCTGGTGCAAAGCCGACCCAGGTGTTGGCGACTCCACGTGATCTGCCTGCCGTCACACGGTTAAATACGTGCAATGTCTCTTTCTTGGCTGACCCTGGCACTATTTCTCTCACGTACATGCTGCGTACTTACCACCATCCGCATGGCGACAACTCCTTCTCCCGGGCCTCGCGCTCTTTTCTTGGCACTCGGTCGGAGGACAGCAGCTGATCTTGAAATATCACCCGGTGATTTGTGTGCACTGCCTGACAGACTTTGGCCAAGCAGGGAATTTGTCATATTTACTGTGAAGCAGATTCCTGCATGCCACATTTGTAAGACACGCAGATTGTTGGCCATTTTGCCAGTTTTCAGGGGCCAGTTTTCATTTATTCATAGTTTTTATGTCCCAATCCGGGATGTGTTTATTTTGTCTTTAGAGCACAAATCAAGCTGCTGTCATGTGTTGTTGGTTGAGAAATTACCACATTTCAATGTCAAATCAACCTGACGTTGATTAAACGTTGTCAAAAAGCATGTTGTTTCAATGTTGTATGTGTGTTGTAAAATATTGGTTAGATCAGTGTGTGATATCATAAGGGTGCGTAGCAATTTACATTTCATCACGAAACACCAATTCTCTTTGAATTAATGAAACCTTTGGTATCCCAGCAGGCACAAAACATTGAAACAACGTTGAGAACTTGCAAAATTAGGTCCTGACTTTGAGCAACTCAAATACAACGTAGAAACAACATGTTTTTTGACGACGTTTACTGAATGTTGGGTTCTGACGTTGATTTAAAGTCCTACTGAAAGCCACTACTAGCGACCACGCAGTCTGATAGTTTATATATCAATGATGGAATCTTAACATTGCAACACATGCCAATACGGCCGGGTTAACTTATAAAGTGACAATTTAAATTTCCCGCAAAACTTCCGGTTGAAAACGTCTATGTATGATGACGTATGCGCGTGACGTCAATGGTTGAAACGGAAGTATTCGGACACATTGTACCTAATACAAAAAGCTCTGTTTTCATCGCAAAATTCCACAGTATTCTGGACATCTGTGTTGGTGAATCTTTTGCAATTTGTTTAATGAACAATGGAGACTGCAGAGAAGAAAGCTGTAGGTGGGATCGGTGTATTAGCGGCTGGCTGCAGCAACACAACCAGGAGGACTTTGACTTGGATAGCAGACGCGCTATCCGACGCTAGCCGCCGACCGCACGGACGATCGGGTGAAGTCCTTCGTCGCTCCGTCGATCACTGGAACGCAGGTGAGCACGGGTGTTGATGAGCATATGAGGGCTGGCTGGTGTAGGTGGATAGCTAGTGTTTTTAGCATAGCTCTGTGAGGTCCCGTTGCTAAGTTAGCTTCAATGGCGTCGTTAGCAACAGCATTGTTAAGCTTCGCCAGGCTGGAAAGCATTAACCGTGTAGTTACATGTCCACGGTTTAATACTATTGTTGATTTTCTGTCCATCCTTCCAGTCAGGGGTTTATTTATTTTGTTTCTATCTGCAGTTAAGCCCGATGCTATCACGTTAGCTCCGTAGCTAAAGTGCGTCGCCGATGTATTGTCGTGGAGATAAAAGTCACTGTGAATGTCCATTTCGCGTTCTCGACTCTCATTTTCAAGAGGATATAGTATCCCAGGTGGTTTACAATAAAAATCCGTGATGAGCCAGCTTGTACCTAAGTTACGGTCAGAGCAAAAAAAGATGCGTCCTGCACTGCACGCTAGTCCTTCACTCTCACGTTCCTCATCCACGAATCTTTCATTCTGGCTCCAATTAATGGGGTAATCGTCTCTTTCTCGGTCCGAATCTCTCTCGCTGCTGGTGTAAACAATGGGGAAATGTGAGGAGCCTTTCAACCTGCGACGTCACGCTACTTCCGGTACAGGCAAGGCTTTTTTTTATCAGCGACCAAAAGTTGCAAACTTTATCGTCGTTGTTCTATACCAGGGGTCACCAACCTTTTTGAAACCAAGAGCTACTTCTTGGGTACTGATTAATGCGAAGGGCTACCAGTTTGATACACACTTAAATAAATTGCCAGAAATAGCCAATTTGCTCAATTTACCTTTAACTCTATATTATTATTAATAATTATTGATATTTACACTTAACTGAATGGTTTAAAAGAGGAGAAAACACGAAAAAAATGACAATTACATTTTGAAACATAGTTTATCTTCAATTTTGACTCTTTAAAATTCAAAATTCAACCGAAAAAAAGAAGAGAAAAACTTTAAAAAATAATTTATGGAACATCATTAGTAATTTTTCCTGATTAAGATTAATTTTAGAATTTTGATGACATGTTTTAAATAGGTTAAAATCCAATCTACACTTTGTTAGAATATATAACAAATTGGACCAAGCTATATTTTTAACAAAGACAAATCATTATTTCTTCTAGATTTTCCAGAACAAAAATTTTAAAAGAAATTCAAAAGACCTTGAAATAAGATTTACATTTGATTCTACAGATTTTATAGATTTGCCAGAATATTTTTTTTGAATTTTAATCATAATAAGTTTGAAGAAATATTTCACAAATATTCTTTGTCGAAAAAACAGAAGCTAAAATGAAGAATTAAATTAAAATGTATTTATTATTCTTTACAATAAAAAATTTTTTTTTACTTGAACATTGATTTAAATTGTCAGGAAAGAAGAGGAAGGAATTCAAAAGGTAAAAATGTATATGTGTTTAAAAATCCTAAAATCATTTTTAAGATTGTATTTTTTCTCTAAAATTGTTTTTCTGAAAGTTATAAGAAGCAAAGTAAAAAAATTAATGAATTTATTTAAACAAGTGAAGACCAAGTCTTTAAAATATTTTCTTGGATTTTCAAATTCTATTTGAGTTTTGTCTCTCTTAGAATTTAAAATGTCGGGCAAAGCGAGACCAGCTTGCTAGTAAATAAATACAATTTAAAAAATAGAGGCAGCTCACTGGTAAGTGCTGCTATTTGAGATACTTTTAGAACAGGCCGGCGGGCTACTCATCTGGTCCTTACGGGCTACCTGGTGCCCGCGGGCACCGCGTTGGTGACCCCTGGTCTATACTAAATCCTTTCAGCAAAAATATGGCAATATCGCGAAATGATCAAGTATGACACATAGAATGGATCTGCTATCCCCGTTTAAATAAAAAAAATAATTTCAGTAGGCATTTAACATTGAAATGTGGTCATTTCCTAACTAATATTCTAAAACACAAATACAAGGTTGAAACAACATGCTTTTTTTACTTACTTTTCCTAAATAAAGTGAAGATTTCTTCTGCATCGTGAGTCAATGAGGCGTTTGTTTCTGGAAACTGTGCCCCTGATCCAGAGTGGACCGTTTTAGACTCCGCTGCCATTTAAATCACAGCATTGTCAAACAATCAGATCTGGTAATACAAATCTCTGATATAATCTGCTATTTTCTACTGAACAATGCCTCTATTGTTCCTTGACTTACCACGCAGGTCCTGTCAGGATCATGTTCAACTTCCAAAATAAACCTTAAAGCGAGTGTAATGTGCTGCTTTGCCATTCCCGTGACTCAGAACAATTACCGTATAGCTACTTAACAATCCACAAAGGAAAATCCAAACAGTGCCTGTTTTTTAGTCTTCTTGGACATAGTTCTTAGTGATTTGGCACCTTTTAGGAGGACGAGAACGTCTTTCTGATTCTGAGCTTAAATAACTGTCAGTCTCTCCTTTAATGATTGAGTCATGACATTTCTCGGCTCCCACATGTATCCCTCGAAGGACTGCAGATGGGCCTTCACTCCCATCTGCCATTCCCTAACGGGCCAGCGTAGTGTTTACGGCTGGATGATGAGGAAACATCATTTTTAGATTCCTTTATATTTAAAAGAAGAGAACACAACTACCGTATATGCTAATGCATACTTGCCCACCCTCCCGTTTTTAGCGGGAGAATCCCGTTATTCAGCGCCTCTCCCGACAACCTCCCGGCAGAGATTTTCTCCCGATAAACTCCCGGTATTCAGCCGGAGCTGGAGGCCACGCCCCCTCCAGCTCAATGCGGACCTGAGACTGAGTGGGGACAGCCTGTTCTCACGTCCGCTTTCCCACAATATGAATACGCTTGCAAGTTCCAAAACGAATGGAAAGAAGAATTTCAGTTCATCCAGGACAGTTGGAAGGGGAAGGGGTATGTTGCCTGGAAATATGTAGAACAGACTTCTCCATTGAACAAAGGTGGCCGAAATGATTTCTCAGTCATGAACGGAGAAGTTAAACACGACAATACTGCCATCTAATGGATAGATAATTCAAGTATTTCTTTTATGTAAATAAAACAAATATATATATATAGCTAGAATTCACTGAAAGTCAAGTATTTCATACATATATATATATACAAATATATATATATGTCTTGATTGGATTATCCAAAAAAAAATAGTGCTCGATACCGTGGTAGAGCGTAATATGTATGTGTGGGAAAAAAATCACAAGACTATTTCATCTCTACAGGCCTGTTTCATGAGGGTTTCCTCAATCATCAGGAGATTTTCATCTCCTGATGACACATACATATATATATATATATATATATATATATATATATATATATATATATATATATATATATATATATATATATATATATATATATATATATATATATATATATATATATATATATATATATATATATATATATATATATATGAAATACTCGAGTTGGTGAATTCTAGCGGTAAATAACCACGCCCCCAACCACGCTTTTGCTAAAAGGATTTAGTAGAGAACATTGACGATAAAGTTCGCAACTTTTGGTCGCTGATAAAGCCTTGCCTGTACCGGAAGTAGCGTGACGTCACAGGTTGTGGAGCTCCTCACATCTGCACATTGTTTACAATCATGGCCACCAGCAGCGAGAGCGATTCGGACCGAGAAAGCGACGATTACCCCATTAATTTGAGTGAGGATGAACGATTTGTGGATGAGGAAAGTGAGAGTGAAGGACTAGAGGGCAGTGGAAGCGATTCAGATAGGGAAGATGCTGTGAGAGGCGGGTGGGACCTGATATTCAGCTGGGAATGACTACAACAGTAAATAAACACAAGACATATATATACTCTATTAGCCACAACACAACCAGGCTTATATTTAACATGCCACAAATTAATCCTGCATAAAAACACCTGCGTGTTTGTTACACTAGCTCCCAGCTCCTCTGCTAGCTCCTAGCTCCATAGAACACGCCAATACAATTCAAACACCTGATCAACACACACAATCACTCAGCCCAAAAGACCATTCACCTAACCCAAGGTTCATAAAGCTTATATATTTTTAAAAAGTTACGTACGTGACGCGCACGTACGGTATGGTACGTGTTATGCTAGCTCCTAGCTCCTATGCTAGCTCCTAGCTCCATAGAACACGCCAATACAATTCAAACACCTGATCAACACACACAATCACTCAGCCCAAAAGACCGTTCACCTAACCCAAGGTTCATAAAGCTTATATATTTTTAAAAAGTTACGTACGTGACGCGCACGTACGGTACGGTACGTGTTATGCTAGCTCCTAGCTCCTACGCTAGCTCCTAGCTCCATAGAACACGCCAATACAATTCAAACACCTGATCAACACACACAATCACTCAGCCCAAAAGACCGTTCACTTAACCCAAGGTTCATAAAGCTTATATATTTTTAAAAAGTTACGTACATACGCAAAAAAAAGTTGCGCACATACGGTCAAGCGATCAAATGTTTAGAAGCCAAAGCTGCATACTCACAGTAGCACGTCTGCGTCTTTGTCATCCAAATCAAAGTAATCCTGGTAAGAGTCTGTGTTGTCCCAGTTCTCTACAGGCGTCTGCGTATCGAAGTCAAAAGTCCTCCTGGTTAGAGTCTCTGTTATCCGAGTTCTTCCATCTTGACTGCATCTTTCGGGAATGTAAACAAAGAAGCGCCGGCTGTGTACTGTTGTGGCTGACTACGTTCGAAAAATACGTCCATTTCGCACCGACAACTTTCTTCTTTGCTTGCTCAGCTTCCTTCTCCATAATGCAATGAACATGATTGGAACAGATTCACGAACACAGATGTCCAGAATACTGTGGAATTATGAAATGAAAACAGAGCTTTTTCGTATTGGCTTCAATGTGGAAGGCATACCCGTGTTCCCCGGTCTACGTCACGCGCATACGTCATCCTCAGAGGCGTTTCGAACCGGAAGTTTAGCGGCAAATTTAAAATGTCACTTTATAAGTTAACCCGGCCGTATTGGCATGTGTTATAATGTTAAGATTTCATCATTGATATATAAACTATCAGACTGCGTGGTCGCTAGTAGTGGCTTTCAGTAGGCCTTTAAGACAAATGTGATTCATAACAAACTTCTCCAAACACACATTGAAGCTCTTAACTGTCGTCCATGATCTGTAGGAAGTCTATTGATCTTTAGTACCTCCATAGCACCATGACATGTTCACACTGCATTTGTCCTCCACAAAGTTGTTGTCCGCAGCCGAGTGCTCTTCCGGTTCTGACGGCCGACTCCGGGATGTACTCTCCAGTACCATTTACACCTCCTGCTTGTGCAACACCCGCACGCTCCTGACTTACACTTGCTTAGCTTAAGCTCTTCAATTATTTAGTCCCGGATCAATACCCGGCACACTCGTGTAAGGAAAAGGGCCGGGGGAGAAAAACACATTTAAGCTGGATCAGGAATATGGATTTGTATCAATTTATGTGCGGGCCACTCGAGCGAGCAATGTGTGGAAAACACGGCTAAGCGGCGAGGCTTGACGGCTCAGGAACTCGCTTTCCTTTTTTTTCCCGCTCGGACCAATTACTGCGTGTCAAAGGCGGCAAAGTTCACTCCACAGTTAAATGAACAAGAGTCGGCGTTATCCTAATTGACCTCCAACTTTGTGTGGAAAGTAAGTCCTGACAAGACAAGTCACCATGTGCTGCACTGCACACTCACCCACATTGTTGACATTGATTCTTGTGCTTTGGCTCCCTCTAGTGTTGAGGTGGCCAACATGCCGTACAAGACTTCACACAAGCTTGCAGGGCAACCTCGGATGTGCTAGACAACATAAGTTAATGTACACACTGCCCCTTTTTAACGACTTTTAACTGAAACAACTAGATTTTATATGGTAAAAAGATACACAATTAATACATTTATTGGGGAAATGCATGGACAAGGGTTATTATTATTATTACAGGAGGATGGTGGTAACTAGGGTTGTACGGTATACCGGTACTAGTATAGTACCGCGATATTAATGAATCATATTCGGTACTGACATCCACTGTAATGATACAAAGTACAGTTGTGTATTTAGTCGCTACTACTATGATTAAATCGAGATTTTTTGGCATCACAACATCTTCTTTCGTTTTTTTCAAATGTATATTATGTTTATAAAGTCAGTAAATACGTCCCTGGACACATGAGGACTTTGAATATGACCAATGTATGATCCTGTAACTACTTGGTATCGGATCCATACCTAAATGTGTGGTATCATCCAAAACTAATGTCAAGTATCAAAGAAGAGAAGAATAAGTGATTATTACATTTGAACAAAAGTGTAGATAGAACATGTTAAAACAGAAAATAAGCAGATATTAACAGTAAATGAAAAAGTAGATTAATAATACATTTTTACAGTTTGTCCCTCATAATGTGTACAAAATAATAGGTGTATAAATGACACAATATGTTACTGCAGACTAATTAGGAGTCTTTGTTTGTTTACTTACTACTAAAAGACAAGTTGTCTAGTATGTTCACTATTTTATTTAAGGACTATAATAAACATATGTTTAATGTACACTAACATTTATTGTTCAAATAAAGACAATATTGACATTTTTTGTGGTCGCCTTTATTTAGAAAAGTATCAAAATACATTTTGGTACCGTTACCAGTGCCAACATATTGGTATCGAGACTACCCTCGGCCAAGGTTTTGCGGAAGAAGAAAGAGTCAAAAGACGTTTAAAATGATACGATTTCTGGCCATTTATCCATGAGAATATAGAAAAGCTGCTGGCGTGTTTGACTGAGGAGCACCTCTGAGGAGACCCCCTTCAAGGTAAGTGCTCTACATTATTATTACAGTACAGTATTTGATATTGTATTGTTTCTTTTTATATAATATTCGTTATGTTGACGTTTGTTTTTTCTTATCAAAAACACGTTTTATGGTGAAATTGTGGAATGATATGATTTCAATTCATTTCAATCGGGAATTTGAATAATTTGAGTTCCGAGCTCAGTCACAGAACCAACACTGGAGTTAACTAGCTTTAAACTTCAATCAATCAAAGCTTTTTTTTATACAGCCCTTAACCACAAGTGTCTCAAAGGGCTGCACAAGTGTGTGAAATATCAGCAATTGTCACTGCAAAATGACAGGAACATTTAATAAACTAATAGTGTGGTTTTAATTAGACTATTTAGTGATTTCCAATGGAAGAAATAGTTGTGCAATAAGAACAAGCTAGAGGTCATTCTTCATCCCGCAGTAAAAGTTCTACTGGACATCCACTTAGACCGCATCTAAACTGGCTGAAATATGGAGAGTATGTGTAGGACGGGTCTATGTTTGTAGCTCTCTCTTCCAGACAAAACAGCAATGATTAAAAGGAACATCCCAGAATGGGAAAT
The DNA here is from genome assembly GCF_033978785.1 of Entelurus aequoreus. Lineage (NCBI taxonomy): Eukaryota > Metazoa > Chordata > Actinopteri > Syngnathiformes > Syngnathidae > Entelurus > Entelurus aequoreus. Next base: position 3,455,206 of record NC_084745.1, read on the forward strand.
AATCACAGTGGGAGGGTTTTAAAATAGTCCATGTTAAATACATGACGGGGAAATAGGAGAAGGTCAGACATGCAATTTTGAAAAAGGAAGAAAATATGGCCTCAGTTAAATTATAGAGTCCGGCGAGTACCATGTACCATGTCACCTAGATCTGTCCGTCCAGATGCACAACAAGTGCATCTCAACCTCAATTTAAGAACTGAATTGGTTCTGGAACAGGGTTAGTAAATAGAAATGTTCTAACATGAAGCACATGTCTGCATAAGAAACATGAAGAACGAGTTGCAGCCTCGACAAAAGTCCAAACTTTAGTCAAAGTTTGAACACAATTAAAAGCACTAAGTACTGTAGGTATCAAACAAACACAACACGGGGGTGATGGATCAACTTTATGTTTAATAACAAAGCCAAAACAAGCTGACTCGTCCTCATTTGCATTTACCCGCCCACACTGTCACTAGCCCTGTGGCGCACTGACAGTTGGAAATCACAGAACTCCTCAAGAATCAAAAAGTGATTCAATGTAATATTTGGATATTTACACACGCATATTTGACTAGCATATCCTTATGAGCATTACATATATCAACATCAAGTACCTACTGTACTGTTTACTTGTTGAAATACCTTTTTTAGAGCAAATATCTACCCAAACCACCACTTTGCTGCTGCCAAAAAGAGATTTCAAGTAATATTTAGATCCTGACACATCTTATATCTGCATATTCTTCTAGAATACCATCATGAGCATTACATATTGTCATGTCTGTGTGATCATGTTTGGTTTTAGTTATGTTTGGTTTTGTTTTTGGACTCTTTGTGCACTCTTGTTTGTTTTGTCACCATAGCAACCCATTAGTTTTCCCCCGTCATGTCACACACCTGTCTCACGCTTTGCACTCGCTCACCTGTCACGGATCATGTCACTGCTATTTAAGCCTGTCTGTTTCAGCTGATCGTTCTGGTGACATGATCCTATCATACCATGCTACTTCTGATATCCTTTCTACCTCTGCTACCTTTCATTCAAAGCCATAGTTCCATGCCATAGTTTTCATGCTGTTCCATGCCAAGTAAGTTTTTGCTTATGCCAGGTTCACACCAACGGCGCTTGCCGCGCTTTCAAGCGGCGAGCAAAGCGCCGTCATTTTTGTCAATTTTTCCACGAATATCCCGATCTCTGAAGTAATGTTATGCTTTGATACACTCTGATACGCTCTGATACGAATTAGTTGCCGCTTTCTTACCATTCTTCACGCTTTGATCCCTCTTTGATGCGCTTTAAATCACGTTTTGATACGTTTTATTACGCTTTATTGAACTTTATTACGCTTTGATGCGATCCTGACGCTTTAAATCAGGCTCTGACACGATTATCAAGCTCTGTTGTGCATTGTACAAAAATAAGAAAAAAATGTGAAAAACTCAGTATACTGTTTTTCCACACATTTTTTATATTCATTTATTTTTTAAATTTCTCTTTTTTTTCCGTTATATTATGTTTTATATCTTAATTTCTTTTATTTTTGTCATCTTAATAAACATCTATCTTTCATGCTAGTTGAAAATATTAAAAGGCATTTGTTTTATCCACCCATTTTTTATATTCATTTATTTTTTAAATTTCTCTTTTTTTTTCGTTATATTATGTTTTTTATCTTCATTTCTTTTATTTTTGTCATCTTAATAAATATCTATCTTTCATTTCTTATGCTAGTTGAAATTAATTAAAGGCATTTATTTTATAAAACGTAACATATTCTCTTTATTATTAACATTTTCATACAGAAAAATGATAGACAGTAATGTCAAAGTGCAACATCAAACAGCAGAAGTACAGAAACAATGATCATCGTATAAAAAAGGCAATGATGCAAAAGAGAATGGATTTGTAATCCTGTGTTGGTTTTACATAAAAGTTTCAATGTCACTAGTCAATATCACAGTCACTTCCTATTTGTAGTTGTAGACTGGGGTCCACGCTTTGAACCAAGATCTGTTAAGCTTTCCTACGCTTTGAGTCAAGCTTTGCTGAGCTTTGTCAGGCTTTGTCACGCTTTGATACGCTCTCTGCGTTTTATTCCATTCTTGACAGAGCGCAGAATTTTTTTAAACCGTTTAAAAATGTTTGCCGAACTTGCCGCATGTCCCGCTCCACTACGAGCTTTCCCACGATCAATTAGGACCCTCACGCTTTAATCAGGCTTTGTTACGCTATAACGCCGCTTTGCATGCCGCTTTAAAGCGCCGTCAAAGCGCCGTTGGTGTGAACCTAGCATTATTGTTCATAGTTTCTGCCTTTGTGCAAGTTTTGTTTCATAAGTCGAGTTTTTTCTCCGCTATTGTGCGCACCTTTTGTTTGCTTCCTTTTTTGTAGTCTGTCAGTGTTTAAAATAAAATATGTACTTACATTCACGCCTTGCCCGCGCCAACTTTCCTTTGCCTTCCGGGAAAACAAATCAAATCAAATCAAATCAACTTTATTTATAAATCACATTTAAAATTGACCACAGGGGTAGCCAAAGTGCTGTACAATGGGCAGGTTAAAAATAATACGAGAAAACATTTAAAAAAAAACATAAAAACAGGTTGACAGCAGGTGTATTATGGGGCACCATTGCAGGATGGATATCACTCAGTGTTAAAAGCCATGGAATAAAAGTATGTTTTTAAGAGAGATTTAAAAACAGGAAGAGAGGAGGCTTCTCTAACACTCAGAGGTAGGTCGTTCCAGAGCTTGGGAGCAGCAGCAGCGAAAGCTCTGTCACCTCTAAGCTTTCAGCCTTATGTCTGGGACCGTCAGTAGCAGCTGATCGGCTGATCTTAGGGATCGGGTGGGGCAGTAAGGCTGAAGGAGGTCGGAGAGATATGTTGGCGCCAGGTTGTTTAGACATTTAAAAACACATAAAAGGAGTTTAAAATTGATTCTGTAACGCACAGGGAGCCAGTGAAGGGACGCTAATATAGGGGTGATGTGCTCACGTCTGCGGGTCTGTGTTAGCAGATGAGCAGCGGAGTTCTGCACAAGCTCCAGGCGGGCGAGGGAGGCCTGGCTAATGCCTACATACAGGGCATTGCAAAACCCCCCAATGTCCACGGTTTGACACATATATCAAAATCAAGTACCTACTGTGCTGTTTACTTGTTGAAATGCCCTTCAAATAAATTGTTGGCAGCAGCAAAGTGGTGGTTTGGGTAGATATTTGCTCTAAAAAGGGGTATTTGAACAAGTAAACAGTCCAGTAGGTAGTTGATGTTGATATATGTAATGCTCATAAGGGTATTCTAGTCAAATATGCAGAGATGAGAAGTGTCTGTGGTCCTCGTCAGCCAGAGAACTTTGAGTTTGGGGCGTGAATGAATGTTTATAAATGAATACATGACCGCTAGCCTGTTCATCGGTTGGGGACATCTCTACGCTGCAGACCCGTCTCCGCTCGGGATGGTTTCTGCTGGCCCCACCATGGACTGGACTTTCGCTGATGTGTTGGACTTTCACAATATTATGTCAGGGGGGGGGGGGGGGGGGGGGGGGGGGGGGGGGGGGGGGGGTTAGCCACATATGCGGTCCTCTCCAAGGTTTCTCATAGTCATTCACATTGACGTCCCACTGGGGTGAGTTTTCCATGCCCGTATGTGGGCTCTGTACCGAGGATGTCGTTGTGGCTTGTACAGCCCTTTGAGACACTTGTGATTTAGGGCTATATAAATAAACATTGATTGATTGATTGATTGATCCTGCTCTACGCAAACCTTGCTTCGCTCTCCGTGTTCTCCACCGTCATGCTTGTATGGTCTCACGTTTTCCCTTGTCGTCCTTCCTGCAGTCTGGCTGTGTTCCACGTGTCGAGCTGTGCATCTCGTCATTCCTCGTTTCTCCCCCTGCCTCCCGGACTGACTCCTGTATCTCCACCTCCCGCTTCTCTGCCTAGCCCCTTCCTCACTCATCACTCCAGTAACGCTCAGCAATGAATTCCTACTTTTAGTCTTACACCATACCCACTCTTGGGATTTTGGTCACCCTCCATTCTCTAGTTAATTTTGTATATTGTTGTTTTCTACCGCTTATCCCTTCCGGGGTCGCGGGGGGTGCTGGAGCCTATCTCAGCTACCATCGGGCGGGAGGCGGGGTACCCCCTGGACAAGTTGCCACCTCATCACGGGGCCACACTTCTCTAAAGTGGGCTGGCTCAAGGTGGAGGACAGAGTTAAACAACTTGCACTGAGCCTAGTCTATAAAATGCGCTACACCTCCCTGATACCGAAGTACATGTCAAACTACTTCCTTAACGTAAATGACCGCCATAACCACAACACCAGGGGGAGCTCCACTAACCACGTTAAACCCAGATTCCGAACTAACAAAGGTCTTAACTCATTCTCTTTCTATGCCACATCAATGTGGAATGCGCTCCCAACAGGTGTAAAAGAAAGGGCATCTCTATCCTCCTTCAAAACCGCAATAAAAGTTCACCTCCAGGCAGCTACAACCCTAAACTAACACCCTCCCCGGATTGCTAATAATCAAATGTAAACAATCAAATGCAGATACTTTTTCTTTTTCTTATGCCTTCTGATCTCTCTCTCTCTCTCTCTCTCTCTCTCTCTCTCTCTCTCTCTCTCTCTCTCTCTCTCTCTCTCTCTCTCTCTCTCTCTCTCTCTCTCTCTCTCTCTATGTCCACTACTTGATGTCCATATCCTCCCCCCCCCCTCCACACCCCTGATTGTAAATCATGTAAATAATTCAATGTGATTATCTTATGTGATGACTGTATTATGATGATAGTATATATGATAGTATATATCCGTATCATGAATCAATTTAAGTGGACCCCGACTTAAACAAGTTGAAAAACTTATTCGGGTGTTACCATTTAGTGGTCAATTGTACGGAATATGTACTTCACTGTGCAACCTACTAATAAAAGAATAAAAGTCTCAGTCAATCAAACAAAAGAGTATTTATATGTATAATAAATACATAGAGCTTTACTGCCCCCTTGTGTCTGTGCCGTCACCACTCCCCCAGCAAACATAACACAAGCTCTAGTTTGTGCTCTAATTTGAGAAGCAACTGCAAGGACTTTATTGCTCTCATATCTTTTTCCAGATATTCACATTTCTATGAAGTAAAACAATAATGCTACGTTTTGTTTTCAAAGTTGTTGCCCTCCAAAAAATGACGACGTGATGCAAGGCCCCCGTTTGGAAAAGAGTCTCTCTGAGGCGACCATGTGTCATGACATCATGTAAGAGTAATCTTATTTAGCATTGAGGCCATTGTAGTGGCAGATTGAATAAAGCATGATTGTGTGGTCTGTTGAACATGTTGCATCAAAGCCAAGGTCGCGGGTGTGGCATTACGCTGAGACTAATGGGTGGCATCCCTTTGGAAATCAAAGCGGCTGCTCCTGCAAGTGGCCGGGTGGTGATTGATGAGGTCTGGACTGCGAGTGGACGGTGATGGATGACAGTGTGCTGTTTACCCAGCCAGTCATACCATTATGTTGTTAACCTTTTTTCTCAGTGCAGGAGGAGATGAGATCAGATTTGAAGTAGCGCG
>NC_084745.1:3465768-3548268 GCF_033978785.1 Entelurus aequoreus
TTATTTGTCCAAAAAAAGTCGTCTTTGTTCTCACGAGTAATTTCGAAAGGGCGAGCATTTATCCATGAAAATATGGAAAAGCAGCTGATGGTGTGTTTGACGGGGAAGCCACTGGAAGGATATTTAATAGAAGTCTACCCTGCAAGGTAGATGCGGTAATTTGTTCTTACACTACTTCTAAAACTACTGGAGTTGGTAGTTTTTATACAATATTTCTTATCTGAAAGTTAGTTTTTGCATGTCTTTTAAACTTGAGAACTATCTGGCCATGCAATAAAAACATCTTCTTATGCTTATCTGAAGTTGGGTCGCGGGGGCAGCAGCCTAAGTAAAGCATAAAAAACCAATATATTACAAACAGGGGTGTCCAAAGTGCGACCCGCAGCTCCAGTTTTGTTAAAGGATATTGTTGGATTAAAAAATAAATAAATAAATTAAAAATAAAAATAAAAATAAAAATAAAAATAAAAATAAAAATAAAAATAAAAATAAAAATAAAAATAAAAATAAAAATAAAAATAAAAATAAAAATAAAAATAAAAATAAAAATAAAAATAAAAATAAAAATAAAAATAAAAATAAAAATAAAAATAAAAATAAAAATAAAAATAAAAATAAAATAAAAAATAAATAAATTAATTAATAAATAAAATGAAAAAAGAGAGACAAAAATAATGTGATGTAATGCGAAATTAAGCAAAATATGTGATAATAATAACTCTGGCGTGTCCAAACTTCTTCATCCTGAAAAGCCAGTTTAGATTTGTTTTTATTATGTAAAAAAAAAAAAAAAGCTACAAAGATTAAAAGACAAGCGTCAGCTTTGTGTTGTGACAAAATATATTTATCACAATACTTTTTACTGTGTTGTTTTTTTACCTTACAACACAAAGCCGACATTAAGTTCTGTCTTTAAAAAACGGAATACATCCATCCCATCCATTTTCTACCGCTTGTCCCTTTCGTATGTGGCCCTTGTTGGAAAAAGTTGCGACATCCCCGGTCCAGGGTGTTGTCCGCCTTTCGCCCAAAGTCAGATGGGGTAGGCTCCAGCTTAGACTTAGACTCAGACTTCCTGTTATTGTCATTCAAATGTGAACTTTACAGTGCAGATAAGAACAAAATCTGGTTGCATTAGCTCATGGTAGCGCAGGATAAAAGAGCAGAAAGTGCATGCGCTGCTGAGCTCTTTTTACAAGAGCTCCGGTGTGTAGGGACCAGGTCATATTGTCAGTTATCTGCACCCCCAGGAACTTGGACCAGGTCATATTGTCAGGTATCTGCACCCCCAGGAACTTGGACCAGGTCATATTGTCAGGTATCTGCACCCCCAGGAACTTGGACCAGGTCATATTGTCAGTTATCTGCACCCCCAGGAACTTGGACCAGGTCATATTGTCAGGTATCTGCACCCCCAGGAACTTGGACCAGGTCATATTGTCAGTTATCTGCACCCCCAGGAACTTGGACCAGGTCATATTGTCAGTTATCTGCACCCCCAGGAACTTGGACCAGGTCATATTGTCAGTTATCTGCACCCCCAGGAACTTGGTGCTGCTTACCATCTCCACTGCTGTGCCGTTGATGAAGAGTGGAGAGTGGCTGGACTGGTGCTTCCTGAAGTCGACGATGATCTCCTTGGTCTTGTCGACATTCAGGACCAGGTTGTTGGTTCTGCACCAGTCAACCAGATGTTTCACCTCCTCCCTGTAGTCCATGCCGTGTACTTCACAATGTGGTTGGTAGTGGACCTGGCGCAGCAGTCTTGGGTCATCAACGGGGACTCAGGATGCAGCTCTGGGGGGAGCCGGTGCTCAGGGAGATGGCACTGGAGGTGTTGTTGCCCACTCTCACAGACTGGGGTCTGTCTGTGAAGAAGTCAAGCAGCTTTGACCTAAAGACAAGCACAGGCCTCTGGGCACCACATGGTTAGTCACTCTTGCTCAGCCGGCACCACTGCAGGGACATTCCACTGGAGTCTACTGTACCTCACGAGAACTGATGGCTTCCATTGGATCCAAGTGACAAACGTTTTGTAAACACCATCAAAGTATTTTCAGTTCTGTCCTTCTCACGATGCGTTAGTTATCGTTTTAGGCTGCCGACCTCTGCAGTCAGCTGGCAGTTGGAATGGAATGCAGAAACCATTAAGGACCACCCATGCAGTCGGTTTTGGTACTTTGGTACTCAAAGTTAGATCAGCTAGCCTATGTTTGCTAACTGGACCGCTTGATTGTGCAGAAAAATGACTTGTCAGGAACATTTTAGCAGCTTTTGAAACACACCCGACGAGAGATCTTCAAGTTTTCAGCGGGGAAATGAAAGATGACGGACCGTGGTTTTACCATACGTGATCTCATCAGTGGTCGCCTGATGACGGGGAGTCTTCCTGGGAGTGTCTGTCAGTCTACATTATTTAACAGCTTCTTTCAAGCCAGCGGCGTCGTCTCGAAGCCCGCCGATATTCTCTCTATGAATATAAACATCGCCTGATGGCGAGCGAGGATGGATGGTATGGAGCAGGTACCACATTTAAATGGGTACACTCAGACAAGCAGCGTCGAATTGGAATGAAGAATAGAAAACACGTTTCTCCTAACGGTACATTTTGAATTGATATTTTCCCTTTTTTTACATTTGCTGCAGGATTATTGTTGACTATATTCTCCCTCTCTCCATTAAGTATTTGAATATCCTTTTATAGCAAGTTACAATTGTAATAAAAACAACTAGGAACTTGTGATGGGTGAATCCGTGAGTTTTAGGTGTGACTGTACAAAATGAGCTACAGAGCTAGCCTAAGATTTCAGCATGCTTACATTAAAATGCTAACTTTTAGTATTTGTGCTAACGTTAGCATGCTAACACTTAGCACGTTTCACAAAACAAGTTAAATGACTCTAAGGTGTATGGCTGCGGAAGTAGAGAAAAAAAGCATAAAAATGAGCAGGGAAAAGTTAGCATGCTGATGTTAGCTTGCTAGCATGCTATCGTTTGCATGCTAACAGTTAACACGTACCAAGTTGTACGACTCTGGGGTAAACGGCTGCAAAATTACCTCAAAAAGTTAGCATGTGCCACATTCCAAATGATATGGCTCTAAGGTGTATGGGTTGGAATTAGAAAAAAAGTTTAAATTTAGCACAGAAAATTAGCACTTAAATGTTAGCATGCTAACAGTTAGCATGTGTCACATCCCAAGTTATACGACTCTAAGGCATGTGAATGGGCGCTTGCATTGCAGCAGGCCCATAATAATGTTGATGATAATAATAATAATAATAATAATAATAATAATAATAATAATAATAATAATAATAACAACAATAACTAGATGGGCCTGCTATCTGTGCCCTGGACCTCAGGCCGGGGGGGTCACCGTACTTTAAAGATGGTGCAGAATCTGTGAGTTTTAGGTGTAATTGTACAAAATGAGCTACAGAGCTAGCCTGAAATTTCAGCATGCTTACATTAAAATGCCAACTTTTAGCATGTGTGCTAACGTTAGCATTCTGACAGTTAGCATGTTTCACAAAACAAGTAATATGACTCTAAGGTGTTTGGCTGCGGAATTAGAGAAATAAAATGTAAAAATGAGCAGGAAAAAGCTAGCATGCTAACAGTTAACAAGTGTCACATACCAAGTTATATGACTCTAGTAAACAGTTGCAAAATTAGCTCAAAAAATTAGCTAGCATTATAATGTTATGGTAAATGGTAAATGGTAAATGGGTCGTACTTGTATAGCGCTTTTCTACCTTTTTAAGGAACTCAAAGCGCTTTGACACTATTTTCCACATTCACCCATTCACACACACACATTCACACACTGATGTTAGCATGCTAACAGTTAGCATGAGTCACATTCCAAGTGATGTGGCTTAAGGTGTATGTTTGCGGAATTAGATAATACAAAAATAATGATTTCACTTATTGAATTAAATTAAATTTAACTTTAATAAATATAAAAATAAGTAAATATATATAAATACAAAAAAAAAAGAGAAACAGTTTAAAATTAGCACACAAAATTAGCACTTTAATGTTAGCATGCTAGCATGCTGCCAGTTAGCATGTGTCACATTCCAAAGTGATATGACTCTGAGGTATGTGCATGGGTGCTTGCATTGCAGCAGGCCCATAATAATGTTGATGATAATAATAATAATAATAATAATAATAATAATAATAATAATAATAATAATAATAATAATAATAATAATAATAACAACAATAATAATAATAATAATAATAATAATAATAATGTTGATAATAATATTAATAATAATAATAATAATAATAATAACAACAATAATAATAATAATAATAATGTTGATAATAATATTAATAATAATAATAAAAATAATGTTGATAATAATATTAATAATAATAATAATAATAAGAATAACAACAACAATAATAATAATAATAATGTTGATAATAATATTATTAATAATAATAATAATAATAATAATAATAATAATAATAATAACAATTATGATTATATAAATAAAGAATAACAATGGTTACCGTCTGAAATATCATTGGTATGATCATCACCTGCTATAGCCCACAATCACACAAAAAAAACAAAATAGTAAAGTTTTTAAGATGGCCATAAAAGTGTTTTTATATAAAACTGTATAACTCAACATAAATGTTGAAACATTAACACATGTGCTCATAACAAATACATTTTTAGCAGGTTTTACATTTTCTAAGTAATTAGATTTTTTTTATTTTTTTTATGAAAACATGCTAGCATTTTCAAAACAAGAGTAGACACAAACCTAATTCTGTCTTCTTTCCCTGGTTCAACTTTCTCTCTAATTGGTGTCCCGACTCCCGATAACGAAATGGCAGACTTGATTAGGGGCCAATACTGAAATAGCCGATATGATATCAGTTTTAATTTAATTTAATTTAATTCGAGAAAAAGGACATCTCATTTAATTTTGGCCAAAAATACACTATATTGCCAAAAGTATTTGGACATCTGGCTTTACTCACATATGAACTTGAGAATTGTCCAAAATGTTTCGCTATCCTGGAGCATTCAAAGTTCCTTTCACTGGAACTAAGGGGCCAAGCCCAACTCCTGGAAAAACAACCCCACACCATAATTCCTCCTCCACCAAATTTCACACAATGCAGTGCGAAATGTAGCGTTCTCCTGGCAACCTCCAAACCCAGACTGGTCCATCAGATTGCCAGATGGAAAAGTGTGACTCGTCAGTCCAGAGAAGGCGTCTCCACTGCTCTAGAGTCCAGTGGTGATGTCCTTTACACCACTGCATCCCTTGCTTTGCATTGGACTTGGTGATGATTGATTGATTGATTCCATGAAGCTCTCTGCGTACTGTACGTGGGCTAATTGGAGGGTCACATGACGTTTGGAGCTCTGTAGCAACTGACTGTGCAGAAAGTCTTTGCACTATGCGGACCTCTCTGTCAGTTCACGTGGCCTACCACTTGGTGGCTGAGTTGCTGTTGTTCCAAACTCTTCACTTTTCTTGACTTTGGAATATTTAGGAGCGAGGAAACTTCACGACTGGATTTGTTGCACAGGTGGCATCCTATGACAGTTCCACGCTGGAAATTACTGAAAGCGGCCCATTCTTTCACACATGTTTGTAGAAACAGTCTCCATGCTTAAGTGCTTGATTTGATACACCGGGCCAAGTGATTAGGACACCTGATTCTCATCATTTGGATGGCTGGCCAAATACTTTTGGCAATATAGTGTATGTAGAAAATGGTTAAAACATTTTTTTTTAAACTCTGCAATGGAGCAAAGCCACACAATTTTAAGCGTAATTTGACTACAACTACTTGTTTTTTTCTTAGCATTTTTTCAAAATATAAAAACATTTTTTTTATTTTTTACTAGGTAGATGTTAGCAAACTAAAGTTTGCACACGCCTGTCTGAAAAACAACAAAACACTCGCAGAGTCACTTTACCAGCTAACAAACGGCGGCGGGGGCCATGGTCTCCACCTGTTGCGACAACCAAAAGCACCGCGTCGATGAAATGAGCAATTTGTGGATCCAACCCGCTTCTTTGCGGTCGTCCGTGTCGTCTCGGGGGAAGTCAAGAAGATGAAATACTGGAAGATTCTGCAGACAAACACAAATATTAGGAATAATGAAAGAGTTGTCAGGAACCTCCTCGCCTCATCCCTGCCTCCGTCTTCCTCCAACCTCTTCCTGTGCTCCATCCTCCCGTCATGTTGCCTCCAATATGCTAGTTATTAGTCACGGATGGCAGCCGCCAGGACGTTTCAGCCACAGGAAGTGAATAAGTCAGGTGTGGACCTGTACGCGGTGGACGTGAGGTGATTGGAAGCTCAAATGAAATCCCTGCCAATGGGGCTTTGAAAGCCCTAAAAGCTGCAAAGCGGCGAGATGAGAAGTGCATTTATCACAGGCGGTAAAATACCTTTGACAGCCAACCCTTGGGTAGTTCCAACCGAGCAATCTGATCGGTCAGTTTGACACTTAGTAGACTCTCAGCTGCGCCGGGATGAGAAAGCCCGTCATGGCGATAAACATCAGCCGGCTATTGATTGGAAGGCGCCGGATGTTTGCGCCGTGCATGTTTTATGCCGCACCGTTTGGCCCAACACTTTTGGTCCGGTCGGTTTTCATCTCCTTGCAGAATTGCACTTGAAGGTACGCTGAGGTGTTTCTCGGGCATCTGCCCGTTTTTATGTGCGGTTGAAAGCCACAACAGTGATCATATAAACATTGTAAAACTGGAAATTGCAGTTTCCCAGGAACTAGCGGGCGCTACAAAAGTGCTGTTGTTGACTTGGAATGCCAGCGCTAGAATTGAATTGAGGACAATAACTTTGGTTTATTGTGTACATTTCGGCATATTATCGACTTGTAATAATATCACAACTAAATATACACAGCAGCAGCTGCATCCCATATCAGGACATACCTGTAGGTAAATGGTAAATGGGTTGTACTTGTATAGCGCGTTTCTACCTTCAAGTTACTCAAAGCGTTTAGACATTATTTCCACATTCACCCATTCACACACTGATGGCGGGAGCTGCCATGCAAGGCCCTAACCACCACCCATCAGGAGCAAGGGTGACGTGTCTTGCTCAAGGACACAACGGACATGACGAGGTTGGTAGAAGGCATACTTGCCAACCTTGAGACCTCCGATACCGGGAGGTGGGGGTTGGGGGGGCGCGGTTGGGGTGGGGCGTGGGCGGGGTTGGGGGTGTGGTTAATAGGGGAGTATATTTACAGCTAGAATTCAACAACTCAATATATATGTATATAGCTAGAATTCAAAGAATGAAAAAAATCTCCTGAGGATTGAGGAAACCCCTCATGAAACAGGCTTGTAGAGATGAAAAAAAATCACAATACTATTTCATCTCTACAAGCCTGTTTCATGAGGGGTTTCCTCAACCCTCAGGAGAAAAAATCTCCTGAGGATTGAGGAAACCCCTCATGAAACAGGCTTGTAGAGATGAAATAGTCTTGTGATTTTTTTCCCACACATACATATTACGCTCTACCACGGTATGGAGCACTATTTTTTTGGATAATCTAATTAAGACATGTATATATATATATATATATATATATATATATATATATATATATATATATATATATATATATATATATATATATATATATATACATGTATGTATGAAATACTTGACTTTCAGTGAATTCTAGCTATATATATATGTATGTATATTTATTTTATTATACATATAAATAAAATAAATACTTGAATTTCAGTGTTCCGGGGGCTATCCAGTAGATGGCAGTCATGTTTAACTTCTCCTCCGTTCATGACTCGGCGACCGTGTTCAATGGAGAAATCTGTTCTACAAAATGTACAGGCAACATAATTACATACCCCTTCCCCTTCGAACTGTCCTGGATGAACTGAAATTCTTGTTTCCATTCGTTTTGGAACTTGCAAGCGTATTTCTTCATCTCGCTCGCCGACGGCGTCGCCATGTCTGTAACTTCCGCGTTGTTCTGCTTCGTCTCCTTGTTGCGTGCGCAGTTGTGCACTCTACTCTCTAAAAGCCCTAGATGTTATGACGTCATTGGGCAGGCAAGCTGTTTATATTGTGGGAAAGCGGACGTGAGAACAGACTGTCCCCACTCAGGTCCGCATTGAGCTGGAGGGGGCGTGGATTACTGATGACTGTTTTGTGAACCAAGCACAACTTGATGCCGGACTCCCCAATATTCTTCCACTCTATGTAATACCTACGACAATAATCAGCACATAACCGGATGAGTCGGGCGTGTCTCCATGCATCTCCGAGCAAGTGGAAGTTTTAGAACCGAGCAATGTCAGTCAAGAGGAAAAGAATGCTGAATTACCCTGCACATGATTTGAGATTTATTGAGTATTTTATGAAAATAAACGTATAATAGCCTACTGGGATTCATATAATTGTAAAACTCCCAATGAGACATATAGGACTCCTTTAAAGGCCTACTGAAATGTTTTTTTTAATTTAAACGGGAATAGCAGATCCATTCTATGTGTCATACTTGATCATTTCGCGATATTGCCATATTTTTGCTGAAAGGATTTAGTAGAGAAAATCGACGATAAAGTTCGCAACTTTTGGTCGCTGATTAAAAAAAAGCCTTGCCTGTAGCGGAAGTAGCGTGACGTCACAGGAGCTAGTATTCCTCACAATTCCCCGTTGTTTACAATGGAGCGAGAGAGATTCGGAGCGACAAAGCGACGATTACCCCATTAATTTGAGCGAGGATGAAAGATTCGTAGATGAGGAACGTTACAGTGAAGGACTTGAGAGGCAGTGCAGGACGTATCTTTTTTCGCTCTGACCGTAACTTAGGTACAAGCTGGCTCATTGGATTCCACACTCTCTCCTTTTTCTATTGTGGATCACGGATTTGTATTTTCAACCACCTGGGATACTATATCCTCTTGAAAATGAGAGTCGAGAACGCCAAATGGACATTCAAAGTGACTTTTATCTCCAAGACAATACATCGGTGACACACTTAGCTACTGAGCTAACGTGATAGCATCGTTCTCAAATGAAGATAGAAACAGAAGAAATAAACCCCTGACTGGAAGGATAGACAGAAGATCAACAATACTATTAAACCATGTACATGTAGCTACACGGTTAAAAAATTTCAGCCTGGTAAGGCTTAAAAATGCTGTTGCTAACGACGCTAAGGCTAATTTAGCAACTTAGCAACCGGACCTCACAGAACTATGATAAAAACTTTAGCGCTCCACCTACGCCAGCCAGCCCTCATCTTCCCATCAACACCCGTGCTCACCTGCGTTCCAGCGATCGACGGCATGACGAAGGACTTCATCCGTGGGTTTGGCGGCAAGCATCGGCTAGGCGTCTGCTAAGTACCGTAAGTAGTCCTTGTTGTGTTGCTGTAAGTATTGTACTTAGCCGCTAATACACCGATCGATCCCACCTACAACGTTCTTCTTTGCAGCCTCCATTGTTCATTAAACAAATTGCAAAAGATTCACCAACACAGATGTCCAGAATACTGTGGAATTGAGTCGAAGAAAACAAGAGGTTTTTGTATCGGGTCCGATGGGGTCCAACCACTTCCGTGGATTTTGTGACGTCACGCGCATAAATCATATCCAAAGGAGTTTTTCAAGCGGAAGTGTGGCGGGAATTCTAAAATGTCACTTTATAAGTTAACCCGGCCGTATTGGCATGTGTTGCAATGTTAAGATTTCATCATTGATATATAAACTATCAGACTGCGTGGTCGCTAGTAGTGGCTTTCAGTAGGCCTTTAAATACCTCCACAAGACCTGGTGTTATAACCCAAACCACCCAGAACCTCTCTCCCACCACGTCTGCAGAAATGTACTTTTAACATTTCCCTGCAGATCATTTTGGTATTTCACAGTGTTAGTTTATTAGCGTGTCATTTGCTCAAGGGGAAGGTCAGTGCCATCAACAGCAGTGTTCCAGAGGATTCCATACATACAATCTTGCATCTTCTTGCACCATGTTACTATCAGCAGTTATGTGCATCCCGGGCAGTAACTATTATGTCCCTGCGCAGACAGAAGGTCAGATCTCAATAGCAGTTAAAAAACACACCACTGTGTGCACCTGATGGCAAAGAAAGGTGTTTTTTTTTACAAATAAAAGTACAAATTGTGGTACCAATGACAGTAATATAATGAATAAATAATGAAAAATATACAAAAGCAGTGAAGTTGTCAGGTTGTGTAAATGGTAAATAAAAAGAGAATACAACAAATCCTTTTCAACTTATATTCAATTGAATGGACTGCAAAGACAAGATATTTCATGTTCACACTCAGAAACTTTGTTAGTTTTTGCAAATAATCATGAACTTAGAATTGAATGGCAGCATGGTTATTTACAGCTAGAATTCACCAACTCGAGTATTTCATATATATTTCATATATATATATATATATATATATATATATATATATATATATATATATATATATATATATATATATATATATATATATATATATATATATATATATATATATATATATATATATATATATATATATATATATATATATATGTCTTAATTAGATTATCCAAAAAATAGTGCTCCATACCGTGGTAGAGCGTAATATGTGTGTGTGGGAAAAAAAATCACAAGACTATTTCATCTCTACAGGCCTGTTTCATGAGGGGTTTACCTCAATCCTCAGGAGATTTTTTGTGTAAATGGTAAATAAAAACAGAATACAAACAAATCATTTTCAACTTATATTCAATTGAATAGACTGCAAGATATTTCATGTTCGAACTGGAAATATTTTTTTGCAAATATTAGCTCATTTGGAATGTGATGCCTGCAACATGTTTCAAAAAAGCTGGCACAAGCGGCAAAAAAGAGTGAGTAAGTTGAAGGAATGCTTATCAAAGACTTATTTGGAACATCCCACAGGTGAACAGGCACATTGGGAACAGGTGGGTGCCATGATTGGGTATAAAAGTAGCTTCCATGAAATGCTCAGTCATTCACAAACACAATCTCCTGAGGATTGAGGTAAACCCCTCATGAAACAGGCCTGTAGGGATGAAATAGTCTTGTGATTTTTTTCCCACACATACATATATATATATATATATATATATATATATATATATATATATATATATATATATATATATATATATATATATATATATATATATATATATATATATATATATATATGTATATATATATGTATGAAATACTTGACTTTCAGTGAATTCTAGCTATATATATATATATATATATATATATATATATATATATATATATATATATATATATATATATATATATATATATATATATATTTATTTTATTTACATAGAAAAAAAAACAACAACTTGAATTTCAGTGTTCCGTTGGCTATCCATTAGATGGCAGTATTGTCCTGTTTAACTTCTCCGTTCATTGGGCAGGCAAGCTGTTTATATTGTGGGAAAGCGGACGTGAGAACAGGCTGTCCCCACTCAGTCTCAGGTCCGCATTGAGCTGGAGGGGGCGTGGCCTCCAGCTCCGGCTGAATACCGGGAGTTTGTCGGGAGAAAATCTCTGCCGGGAGGTTGTCGGGAGAGGCGCTGAATACCGGGATTCTCCCGCTAAAAACGGGAGGGTTGGCAAGTATGAGTCACGCTGTTGGAACACGTGGCTTGGCATTGTCTTGCTGAAATAAGCAGGGGCGTCCATGGTAACGTTGCTTGGAGGGCAACATATGTTGCTCCAAAAGCTGTATGTACCTTTCAGCATTAATGGTGCCTTCACAGATGTGTAAGTTACCCATGTCTTGGCCACTAATACACCCCCATACCATCACACATGCTGCCTTTTACACTTTCACCCTAAAACAGTCCGGATGGTTATTTTCCTCTTTGGTCTACAGTTTCCAAAAACAATTTGAAATGTGGACGCGTCAGACCACAGAACACTTTTCCACTTTGCATCAGTCCATCTTAGATGAGCTCGGGCCCAGCGAAGCCGGCGGCGTTTCTGGGTGTTGTTGATAAAAGGCTTTGGCTTTGCATAGTTGAGTTTTCACTTGTACTTGCAGATGTAGCGACCAACTGTGGTTACCGACAGTGGTTTTAAGAAGTGTTCCCGAGCCCATGTGGTGATATCCTTTACAAACTTATGTCGCTTTTTGATGCAGTACCTTCTGAGGGATCCAACGTCACGGTCATTCAATATTGCTTTCCAGATTCTCTGAAGCTTTTGATGATATTACGGAGCGTAGATGGTGAAATCCCTAAATTCCTTGCAATAGCTGCTTGAGAAATGTTGTTCTTAAACAATTTGCTCAGGCATTTGTTGACAAAGTGGTGACCCTCGCCCCGTCCTTGTTTGTGAACGACTGAGCATTTCATGGAAGCTGCTTTTATACCCAATCATGGCACCCACCTGTTCCCAATTAGCCTGTTCACCTGTGGGATGTTCCAAATAAGTCTTTGATAAGCATTCCTTCAACTTACTTACTCAGTCTTTTTTGCCGCTTGTGCCAGCTTTTTTGAAACATGTTGCAGGCAACATTTATAAAATTATTAAAAATAAATCTAACGAGAAAAACTTGCAATGTTGACACAAAAGCTGCCATGCAAGCTGTTTTTTTTTTCTTTTGTCTTTCTTCATTTTTCTTTTTTTGCCAAAAAAATAATGACAAAAAATCCATGTTATAATGAATTATTTTCAGGGCTCCAATTACTTCAAATAATTCACTTTAAAAACAAAAAAAAACAATCGTTCCAGCATAAAATGGACAGATATATCTGAAGTTGATATCGTAACTTAAGTGTTGAAAGTAAAAGAAAAACCTAATAAAAATGTATCACTTTATGAGTGGGGCACCTTTTGGATCCCAAATATATTTAGTGATTTTTTTTATTTATCTTTTCACTGTGATTACTCAAAAATATGAAATAATTAAAATCAATGGTGTCCTGCATTATTGATCTTTTAGGGCTCTAATTACTAAATACTGCATATTTCTGTTTTACTATAAAAAAATAAGATGTTTTTGACAGAAAAGCCATAAAACATTGGTTTTAATTTGTATTACTTTATATCAACTTGAAGTTGATATAGAGATTTACTGTAAGCGTTAAATAATAAAAAAAATAATAATAATCTGACTTATTTTTAACATTTTAATGACTGAGACCCATTATGGTCCCCGGGACCCCTAAAGGTAAAATAAATAAAAAATCCATATATTTTGTTATGGTTAGAAAATGAAAAATATCAAAATGGCCCCCATATGCTTGAAATTTTCCGTGTGCGGCCCTCAGTGGAAAAAGTTTGGACACCCCTGCATTACATAAATTAGCCAAACAAGATGGGACTGAAAGTACAAAACCAGAAGAAAAAAACTCCAGTTGCTGAAGTCATGAATGACATTTGATGTCAAATAAATGAGATTAACTGGGAGACATTTAAATAGAAGAGCTTTAGAAATGTCACAAAGAATGAGTTTTTGTGTGATAGCAGCCGGAGAAATGCTTTTTTTTTTTTTGTGAGTCTTCCCTGGCATTTTGTCATGATGAGACTTGAAAAGTCAATATTGATTAGTCTCCATCTTCTTCTTGCCTGATCCACACAGGCTGTCTGCTACTAAAATAAACACACAAATAATCCACCTCATCATTTTGGCTGATCATCCATGTCGTCGTCATTGGCAGATCCTTGCATTGGCATTTTAATTCCAGTGTCCATTGCAGTGGACACTGGCATTTTGAAAAATACAGCAATATTTTTCTGAAATTCTGTTGCCCAGTATCCATATTTAAGTGTTACTTCTTTCTAAACTCCTATAGTCATATAAAGAATAGATAGTATTCTTCCTTCTTTTGAGTGTCATAGTAAGGTGTCGGCCTTCTAGATTGGAATGTGTCAGAGTAGAGATAACTCGGAGTAGTCTAAACAACGGGAGTGGGGGCGAGGGACAGAGGGAAGATCACAGCACTTCCGTGGGTTGGAAGAGACCGAGCTAGACCGGGCGAGGGAACGCTGGTGTACTAGATTGGTCTCACTTTTGTCCTCTAAGCTTGGAGAATAAACCACAAAATACCAACTACTGCCTAGTGATTGAATATAAACATCAGCTTATTGCCATAAAAAGAATCTGGGAGAGACTAGCAATTTGAATTCCCCATTGGAGGAATGCTGGTCAACGTAACATTATCTAGATTCCTTACCTGATTTTAGGTTTCAGACAGAGGGTCTACTGTGACCGATGTATCTTCTCTTTGCTTCTGTGGGCCGTAGACAAAGATTTTGTCATGATTTGACTTGAAAAGTCTATATTGATTAGTCTATCTTCTTGTTGCCTGGTCCACACAGGCTGTCTGCTACTAAAACAAACACACAAATAATCCACCTCATCATGTTGGCTGATCATCCGTGTCGTCGTCATTGGCAGATCCTTGCATTGGCATTTTAATTCCAGTGTCCATTCCAGTGGACACTGGCATTTTGCAAAATACAGCAATATTTTTTCTGAAATTCTTAACTCTGATGAAAGAAATACACCAAAAAAACAAATATCCGCTACAGAAAAGGCCGGTTCTCAGAATAAAAACACTGGCAAAGGTCAAAGTCCAGCCTCTTGGTCTTTAGCTTTCTGGAAATGTTGCCTTCAGAACAATTTAGTTATAGCCGAGCTGTTCTGAAGTCTGTTTTCAGAGCGACAAGAGGTCAGTACAGTGACCTGAGCACTGGTTGTATTTCCTGGTTCTAGTCGGTACTCGAGCAGCAGCATTTGGGATCAACTACAGCTGCTTCACAGCTAGTTTAGAGATCCCAGGCCATTAGAATAGTCTCGCCTACTGGAGACTACGGCCTGGATTCATCTGTCAAAGTCTAGTTTGGACGCTTCTCCTTTCATTCTGAAAAGGTTTGGTGGTAAAAAGCTGCTGATGTAATCGACTTAATGTGGCAGTTAGGGATGAAGACAGAGTCCATTATAATTATCTCGATTTCTTACCTGATTTTAGGTTTCAGACCGAGGGTCTACTGTGACCTATGTAGCTTCTCTTTGCTTCTGTGGGCCGTAGACAAAGATTTTGGCTTTTTGGCATGGAAAAGTCAATATTGATTAGTCTATCTTCTTCTTGCCTGGTCCACACAGGCTGTCTGCTACTTAAACAAACACAAAAAATAATCCACCTCATCATCCATGTCGCACTAGCGCCTGTGCTCCATTAGAGGGCACTAGATCATAATGGAAGACTTTATGGAGGCACTTTAAAGCTTCCTTGGTTCTGTGCACATAATGTCTCAAAGTATTGTTTTAGTGCTTTGACCTTCATTTATTAAATCTCCTTTGAAATCAAGCGGAGCAGTTAGAAGAGGATTGTAAATGTCCAGTCGGAATTGTAAAAAGAGCACATTAATAACGTCCGCCGGACACGGCCCAGTAACAATCATGGAGTCGCTGTAAAACAGCAGATTTTCTCCTTCACACTTCACTTTCGCCTCCCACTGAAAAGAACAAATGCTTGTAATTGGCCTTTTTTTCCCCCTTCCTGCTTGTCCAAATACCATAACTGCTTTTGATGCGCTCCAACCAAAGCTGTGGGGCGAGTGGGAATTTCTTTATGGCGGAATAAAAAATGCGCGCCGCAGACCGCAATACTCCTTGTCCGCGATGGATCTCCGTTTGAATTCAATCCGACATCTTCCTGCTTTACACCCTGACTATTAAAGTGGGATGAGGTCTCTGGGTAAATGTCCTCACATCACATCTCATCATTATTCCTACATTTATTAAATTAGGATGATTTATGGCTGGTGTGTGCGGAGCGCGGTGTATTACCTAAATGACCATTTAACTGAACATAGGAATTTCATTAACTTCTGACCTCCTGAGCACAGACTGTGCCGCGTCGATGGAGTGAGGGGAAAGACCTCACCACCAGTCCTTTACACGGATGGTTGTTACACGTATGGCGATGGCACTCACCCTTTACATCCAAAAAAACTGAGTGTTCCAAATTGGGCTTTTAGAAAAATCCCAGGAATCTTCCTTTGCATGATCAATATATCTTCCTGAGCATTATATTATGTTATATAGATAATAGGGCTACAACGGTAACGCACAAATGATCACATGGATCATAGATAAACGCAGATTAATTTTGACCACACATGCTCTGCAACCTTAACTCAGGGGTAGGCAACACAAAACGTTGAAAGGGCCATATTGGACAAAAAAAAAAAGATGAATCTGTCTGGAGATGCAAAAAAATTGAAAGTCTTATATAAGTGTCATAATGAAGACAACACATGATGTAAGTGTCTATATTAGCTATATTAGCCTACTATCAAAATGACTTTAAAAGTCTTATATAAGTGTCATAATGAAGACAACACATGATGTAAGTGTCTATATTAGCCTACTATCAAAATGACTTTAAAAGTATTGTATAAGTGTTATAATGAAGACAACACATGATGTAAGTGTCTATATAAGCCTACTATCAAAATGACTTTAAAAGTCTTATATAAGTGTCATAATGAAGACAACACATGATGTAAGTGTCTATATTAGCTATATTAGCCTACTATCAAAATGACTTTAAAAGTCTTATATAAGTGTCATAATGAAGACAACACATGATGTAAGTGTCTATATTAGCTATATTAGCCTACTATTAAAATGACTTTAAAAGTCTTATATAAGTGTCATAATGAAGACAACACATGATGTAAGTGTCTATATTAGCTATATTAGCCTACTATCAAAATGACTTTAAAAGTATTATATAAGTGTTATAATGAAGACAACACATGATGTAAGTGTCTATATTACCTATATTAGCCTACTATCAAAATGACTTTAAAAGTCTTATATAAGTGTTATAATGAAGACAACACATGATGTAAGTGTCTATATTAGCCTACTATCAAAATGACTTTAAAAGTATTGTATAAGTGTTATAATGAAGACAACACATGATGTAAGTGTCTATATAAGCCTACTATCAAAATGACTTTAAAAGTCTTATATAAGTGTTATAATGAAGACAACACATGATGTAAGTGTCTATATTAGCTATATTAGCCTACTATCAAAATGACTTTAAAATTCTTATATAAGTGTTATAATGAAGGCAACACATGATGTAAGTGTCTATATTAGCTATATTAGCTTACTATCAAAAAGACTTTAAAAGTCTTATATAAGTGTTACAATGAAGACAACACATGATGTAAGTGTCTATATTAGCCTACTATCAAAATGACTTAAAAAGTCTTATATAAGTGTTATAATGAAGACAACACATGATGTAAGTGTCTATATTAGCTATATTAGCTTACTATCAAAACAACTTTAAAAGTCTTATATAAGTGTTATAATGAAGACAACACATGATGTAAGTGTCTATATTAGCTATATTAGCCTACTATCAAAATGACTTTAAAAGTCGTATATAGGTGTTATAATGAAGACATCACATGATGTAAGTGTCTATATTAGCCTACTATCAAATTGACTTTAAAAGTCTAATATAAGTGTTATAATGAAGACAACACATGATGTAAGTGTCTATATTAGCTATATTAGCCTACTATCAAAATGACTTTAAAAGTCTTATATAAGTGTTATAATGAAGACAACACATGATGTAAGTGTCTATATTAGCTATATTAGCCTACTATCAAAATGGCTACGTGTCGCAGGCTGAAGCAAATTTTCGTTGACAGAAAAGTTGAAATGTAAGTATTTATTCTACACATTTTACCAACATTAGAAACCATTAGTAAACTTCTCAGAGGCTACTCAGAAGGTGAGATAACTCCTGGAAATGACTGGCCAAAAAAGGTATATACAGTATGTGTGTGTCCACGTTGAAGTCTTCTTTTGATACATGTGTTACGATCTTTGGCAAGCTGGGTAACGTTTGCTGTGGTCTGGAACAACATGGCGCACAGACAACTATCAGAAATGCAGCCAATGTCACATACAGATAATGTGTCATGAGACATGAAGAACTAAGTTGTATACAAAGAGGGTAAAAACTCAAATAAAATAAATGAGCTCAAATATAGCTACAAATGAGGCATGATGATGCAATATGTACATACAGCTAGCCGAAATAGCGTGTTAGCATCGATTAGCTTGCAGTCATGCACTGACCAAACATGCCTGATTAGCACTCCGACAGGTCAACAACATCAACAAAGCGCACCTTTGTGCATTCACGCCCAGTATAAAACATTTGGTGGACAGAATGAGACAAAGGAGTGGAAGATTTTGCGTGTAAACAAACTGTTGCGTCACAGTCCACACTATGCAGCCCTTTGAGACACTTGTGATTTAGGGCTATATAAATAAACATTGATTGATTGATTGATTGATACGGTGGGTTCAAGCACCGCTGCAAATAGTAGGACAAAACGGTGTTGACCAAATAGTGTCATCAGTGCAGCATGCACACAAACATATTCAACTGTGGTAGTTGTAACTATTGGGAAGGTTTTTGTCATGTTTGTCCTCAAACAAAAAAAACATACTAAAACAGAAGGAAAAAAAATTCCCCCATCTTTTTCCATTTTCTTATTTTTTTTCTTATTTTTTTATTTTTTTCTTTTTTTCTTTTTTTTTCCATTTTCAATCCTTTAAGAATGTTCCAGAGAGCCACTAGGGCAGGGGTCACCAACCTTTTTGAAAGCAAGAGCTACTTCTTGGGTAGTGATTAATGCGAAGGGCTACCAGTTTGATACACACTTCAATAAATTGCCAGAAATAGCCAATTTGCTCAATTTACCTTTAACTCTATGTTATTATTAATAATTAATGATATTTACACTTAATTGAACGGTTTAAAAGAGGAGAAAACACGAAAAAAAATGACAATTAAATTTTGAAACATAGTTTATCTTCAATTTCGACTCTTTAAAATTTAAAATTCAACCGAAAAAAAAAGAAGAGAAAAAACTAGCTAATTCAAATCTTTTTGAAAAAATTAAAAAAAGAATTTATGGAACATCATTAGTAATTTTTCCTGATTAAGATTAATTTTAGAATTTTGATGACATGTTTTAAATAGGTTAAAATCCAATCTGCACTTTGTTAGAATATATAACAAATTGGACCAAGTTATATTTCTAACAAAGACAAATCATTATTTCTTCTAGATTTTCCAGAACAAAAATGTAAAAAAAAAATTCAAAACACTTTGAAATAAGATTTAAATGTGATTCTACAGATTTTCTAGATTTGCCAGAATATTTTTTTTGAATTTTAATCATAATAAGTTTGAAGAAATATTTCACAAATATTCCTCGTCGAAAAAAACAGAAGCTAAAATGAAGAATTAAATTAAAATGTATTTATTAATCTTTACAATAAAAAAATAAAAAAATACTTGAACATTGATATAAATTGTCAGGAAAGAAGAGGAAGGAATTTAAAAGGTAAAAAGGTATATGTGCTTAAAAATCCTAAAATCATTTTTAAGGTTGTATTTTTTCTCTAAAATTGTTTTTCTGAAACTAATGATATTTACACTTAATTGACTTTTGTCATAATTTTGCCAAGTGAAATTCTGATTATTATTACAATATTGCCAAAATTTTACAGTTTTCTTATAAAATTGAAACATTGTAGGCTTTTCTTGTAAAATTGCGACTGTTATTGAGTAAAATTCCAACTTTTATCATAATATTGCACAAACGTTCGGTTTTTCTTGTAAAATTTGGACTTTTGTTGAGTAAAATTACGACTTTTATTATAACACTGCCAACATTCCACGTTTTTCTCGTGAAATTTCAACTCATTTTTCCCAACAAGCTTTTTTTAAATTTGCATAGTATGTATATATTATTAATGTTGTAAATACACTTCTTTATATATCTAGAAAGGCTGGTAAGACTCATATTCTTTCGGTTTCTGTAATATTGCAATATTTTCTGGTATTTTATTAACTTTTTAATGCAAAATGGTGACATTTGCCATGTAAAATTCTGACTTTGATCTCAATATTGCCCAATTTTTTGTTGTTCTTGTGAAATAGTTACATTTTTTGAGTAAAATTATGACTTTTGCCATAATTTTGCCAAGTAAAATTCTGATTATTATAATAAAATTGCCAAAATTTTAGTTTTCTTATAAAATTGTGACTTTCGACGAGTAAAATGACGACTCTTTTCATAAAATTGCCAACATTATGGGCTTTTCTTGTAAAATTGCGACTGTTATTAAGTAAAATTCCAACTTTTATGATAGTATTGCACAAACGTTCAGTCTTTCCTGTAAAATTTGGACTTGCGTTGAGTAAAATTACGTCTTTTATAATAATACTGCCAACATTCTAAGTTTTTCTTGTGAAATTTCAACTCATTTTTCACAAAAAGTTTTTTTAAATTTGCATAGTATGTATATATTATTAATGTTGTAAATACACATCTTTATATATCTAGAAAGGGTGGTAAGACTCATATTCTTTCGGTTTCTGTAATATTGCAATATTTTCTGGTAATTTATTAACTTTTTAATGCAAAATGGTGACATTTGTCATGTAAAATTCTGACTTTGATCACAATATTGCCCATTTTTTTGTTGTTCTTGTAAAATAGTGACATTTTTTGAGTAAAATTATGACTTTTGCCATAATTTTGCCAAGTAAAATTCTGATTATTATAATAAAATTGCCAAAATTTTAGTTTTCTTATAAAATTGTGACTTTCGACGAGTAAAATGACGACTCTTTTCATAAAATTGCCAACATTATGGGCTTTTCTTGTAAAATTGCGACTGTTATTAAGTAAAATTCCAACTTTTATGATAGTATTGCACAAACGTTCAGTCTTTCCTGTAAAATTTGGACTTGCGTTGAGTAAAATTACGTCTTTTATTATAATACTGCCAACATTCTAAGTTTTTCTTGTGAAATTTCAACTCATTTTTCACAAAAAGTTTTTTTAAATTTGCATAGTATGTATATATTATTAATGTTGTAAATACACATCTTTATATATCTAGAAAGGGTGGTAAGACTCATATTCTTTCGGTTTCTGTAATATTGCAATATTTTCTGGTAATTTATTAACTTTTTAATGCAAAATGGTGACATTTGTCATGTAAAATTCTGACTTTGATCACAATATTGCCCATTTTTTTGTTGTTCTTGTAAAATAGTGACATTTTTTGAGTAAAATTATGACTTTTGCCATAATTTTGCCAAGTAAAATTCTGATTATTATAATAATATTGCCAACATTTTACAGTTTTCTTATAAAATTGTGACTTTCGACGAGTAAAATGACGACTCTTTTTCATAAAATTGCCAACATTTTGGGCTTTTTTTGTAAAATTGCGACTGTTATTGAGTCAAATTCCAACTTTTATCATAATATTGCACAAACGTTCAGTTTTTCTTGTAAAATTTGGACTTGCGTTGAGTAAAATTATGACTTTTATTATAACACTGCCAAAATTCCACGTTTTTCTTGTGAAATTTCAACTCATTTTTCACAACAAGCTTTTTTTTATATTTGCATAGTATGTATATATTATTAATGTTGTAAATACACTTCTTTATATATCTAGAAAGGGTGGTAAGACTCATATTCTTTCGGTTTCTGTAATATTGCAATATTTTCTGGTAATTTATTAACTTTTTAATGCAAAATGGTGACATTTGTCTTGTAAAATTCTGACTTTTATCACAATATTGCCCATTTTTTTGTTGTTCTTGTAAAATAGGGAAATTTTTTGAGTAAAATTATGACTTTTGCCTTAATTTTGCCAAGTAAAATTCTGATTATTATAATAATATTGCCAAAATTTTACAGTTTTCTTATAAAATTGTGACTTTCGACGAGTAAAATGATGACTCTTTGCATAAAATTGCCAACATTTTGGGCTTTTCTTGTAAAACTGCGACTCTTATTGAGTAATATTCCAACTTTTATCATAATATTGCACAAACGTTCGGTTTTTCTTGTAAAATTTGGACTTGCGTTGAGTAAAATTACGACTTTTATTATAATACTGCCAACATTCTAAGTTTTTCTTGTGAAATTTCAACTCATTTTTCACAAAAAGTTTTTTTATATTTGCATAGTATGTATATATTATTAATGTTGTAAATACACTTCTTTATACATCTAGAAAGGCTGGTACGACTCATATTCTTTCAGTTTCAGTAATATTGCAATATTTTCTGGTATTTTATTAACTTTTTAATGCAAAATGGTGACATTTGTCATGTAAAATTCTGATGATTATTATAATATTGCCAACATTTCACAGTTTTCTTATAAAATTGTGACTTTCGACGAGTGAAATGACGACTCTTTGCATAAAATTGCCAACATTTTGGCCTTTTCTTGTAAAATTGCGACTGTTATTGAGTCAAATTCCAACTTTTATGATAGTATTGCACAAACGTTCAGTTTTTCTTGTAAAATTATGACTTTTATTATAACACTGCCAAAGTAAAAAACAATAATGAATTTATTTAAACAAGTGAAGACCAAGTCTTTAAAATATTTTCTTGGATTTTCAAATTCTATTTGAGTTTTGTCTCTCTTAGAATTAAAAATGTCGGGCAAAGCGAGACCAGCTTGCTAGTAAATAAATACAATTTAAAAAATAGAAGAAGCTCACTGGTAAGTGCTGCTATTTGAGCTATTTTTTAGAACAGGCCAGCGGGCTACTCATCTGGTCCTGACCCCTGCATTAGGGGCTTGCTGACCCCCGCCTTAACTGCATGATTAGCAAATACTAATGCAATATCATCCCGGGGGGCCACAGATCATTCATTCACGGGCCACATTTGGCCCCCGGGCCTTGACTTGGACACCTGGCTTTTTAACTGACACAAGTCCGAGCTAAAGAGTGATGTCATCTTTCAACGCAAGGAGGACTGAAGCCTGTGCAACATGTATCGTGTGTGTATTGTTGTTCACTTTCCTCACAATTCCCGACTTCAGGGGAGCCGCGGATTCCGAGGGTGAATATAAAGAAGCGAGCGTGCTGAGATGAATAAATGAATGCGAATGTTCAACATAATCAGCTAGCCGTGTTCCTTGATTGTTCACAGCAGAGCCTCGGCTGAATTCAAAGTGGCCTTTTTAAAATCCATGCAATTCACTCGGG
The DNA here is from genome assembly GCF_033978785.1 of Entelurus aequoreus. Lineage (NCBI taxonomy): Eukaryota > Metazoa > Chordata > Actinopteri > Syngnathiformes > Syngnathidae > Entelurus > Entelurus aequoreus. Next base: position 3,488,916 of record NC_084745.1, read on the forward strand.
ACCTCAGTGTGTGTGTGTGTGTGTGTGTGTGTGTGTGTGTGTGTGTGTGTGTGTGTGTGTGTGTTCTTGTATTTCCACCCTTCTTGAGACATGCAGAAGGAAATGTATCTTCCATATGAGGAGGTGTGAACAAGTGATGACATAAATCAATAACATTGCATCTAATAGACAATGTCTCATTGGCACCCCTGCTGGTCAAAATGAGGGTGGTCCCAAAAAGGAGGGATTTTTTTCAAATTGACTGTGTGTGGCTTTTAAAAGTGCTCCCCCTCTGGTCAACATATGAAATAACAAGTGTGTGTGAGAAGTTGAAATGCGCCCCCTTTGGCCAAAATGTATTAAAATAAATAAATAAATATGTATTTAGAGACATACTGTAATAACTTGAAGTAAATAATGAAGATTAAAAAACAATTAAAAAATAAATTAGTTAACTAAAAGTAGTCTTTTTCTCACAATGTGTCGACTTTTTTCTTATAAAATTGGGAACAATTTCTCATGTTCTTTCCGTTTCTGTAATACTGTACTATTTTATGGTAACATTTTTACTTTTTCATGTAAAATTATGACTTTTTCATGCAAAATGTTGACATTTGTCATATAAAATTCTGACTTTGATGACAATATTGCCAATGTTTTTGTTGTTTTTGTAAAACAGTGACATTTTTGGAGTAAAATGATGACTTTTGTCATCATTTTGCCAAGTGAAATTCTGATTATTATTATAATATTGCCAACATTTTACAGTTTTCTTATAAAATTGCAACTTTTGTCGACTCTTTTCATAAACAACATTTTAGTCTTTTCTTGGAAAATAGCGACTGTTATTGAGTAAAATTCCAACTTTCAAGATAGTATTGCACAAACGTTCAGTTTTTCTTGTAAAATTTGGACTTGCGTTGAGTAAAATTATGACTTGTATTATAATACTGCCAACATTCTAAGTTTTTCTAGTGAAATTTCAACTCATTTTTCACAACAAGCTTTTTTTATATTTGCATAGTATGTATATAATATTAATGTTGTAAATACACTTCTTTATATATCTAGAAAGGGTGGTAAGACTCATATTCTTTCGGTTTCTGTAATATTGCAATATTTTCTGGTAATTTATTTACTTTTTCATGCAAAATGGTGACATTTGTCATGTCAGTCTACCCCAGGGCAGCTGTGGCTATGAAAGTAGCTTACCACCACCAGGTGTGAATGAATGATGGGTTTTTAACATGTAAAGTGACTTTGGGTACTTAGAAAAGCGCTATATAAATCCCAGGTATTATTATTATTATGTAAAATTCTGACTTTGATCACAATATTGCCCATTTTTTTGTTGTTCTTGTAAAATAGTGACATTTTTTGAGTAAAATGATGACTTTTGCCATAATTTTGCCAAGTAAAATTCTGATGATTATTATAATATTGCCAACATTTTACAGTTTTCTTATAAAATTGTGACTTTCGACGAGTAAAATGACGACTCTTTTCATAAAATTGCCAACATTTTAGGCTTTTCTGGTAAATTTGCGACTGTTATTGAGTAAAATTCCAACTTTTATCATAATATTGCACAAACGTTCAGTTTTTCTTGTAACATTTGGAGTTGCGTTGAGTAAAATTACGTCTTTTATTATAACACTGCCAACATTCTAAGTTTTTCTTGTGAAATTTCAACTCATTTTTCACAACAATTTTTTAAAAATATTTGCATAGTATGTATATATTATTAATGTTGTAAATAAACTTCTTTATACATCTAGAAAGGCTGGTAACACTCATATTTTTTCGGTTTCTGTAATATTGCAAACGTTTCTAGTAAATGTTTTACTTTTTAATGCAAAATGTTGACATTTGTCATGTACAATTCTGACGTTTATCACGATATTGCCAATTTTTTTTTGCTGTTTTTGAAAAGTAGTGATATTTTTTTTTTTAAAATGATGACTTTTGCCATCATTTTTCCAAGTGAAATTCGGATTATTATCATAATATTGCCAAAATGTTACAGTTTTCTTATAAAATTGCAACTTTTGTCGACTCTTTTCATAAAATTGTCAACATATTAGTCTTTTCTTGTAAAATAGCGACTGTTTTTGAGTAAAATTCCAACTTTTATCATAATATTGCACAAACGTTCAGTTTTTCTTGTAAAATTTGGACTTGCGTTGAGTAAAATGAGGACTTTTATTATAATACTGCCAACATTCTAAGTTTTTCTTGTGAAATTTCAACTCATTTTTCACAACAAGCTTTTTTTATATTTGCATAGTATGTATATATTATTAATGTTGTAAATACACTTCTTTATATATCTAGAAAGGCTGGTAAGACTTAAATTCTTTCAGTTTCTGTAATATTGCAATATTTTCTGGTAATTTATTTACTTTTTAATGCAAAATGGTGACATTTGTCTTGTAAAATTCTGACTTTGATCACAATATTGCCCATTTTTTTGTTGTTCTTGTAAAATAGTGACATTTTTTGAGTAAGATTATGACTTTTGCCATTATTTTGCCAAGTGAAATTCTGATGATTATTATAATATTGCCAACATTTTACAGTTTTCTTATAAAATTGTGACTTTTGACGAGTAAAATGACGACTCTTTTCATAAAATTGCCAACATTTTGGGCTTTTCTTGTAAAATTGCGACTGTTATTGAGTAAAATTCCAACTTTTATCATAATATTGCACAAATGTTTGGTTTTTCTTGTAAAATTTGGACTTGCGTTGAGTAAAATGACGTCTTTTATTATAATACTGCCAACATTCTAAGTTTTTCTTGTGAAATTCCAACTCATTTTTCACAACAAGCTTTTTTATATTTGCATAGTATGTATATATTATTAATGTTGTAAATACACTTCTTTATATATCTAGAAAGGCTGGTAAGACTTAAATTATTTCGGTTTCTGTAATATTGCAATATTTTCTTGTAATTTATTTACTTTTTAATGCAAAATGTTGACATTTGTCATGTAAAATTCTGACTTTGATCACAATATTGCCAATTTTTTTGTTGTTCTTGTAAAATAGTGACATTTTTGGAGTAAAATGATGACTTTTGCCATAATTTTGCCAAGTAAAATTCTGATTATTATAATAATATTGCCAACATTTTACAGTTTTCTTATAAAATTGCAACTTTTGTCGACTTTTTTCATAAAATTGTCAACATATTAGTCTTTTCTTGTAACATTGCGACTGTTATTGAGTCAAATTCCAACTTTTATCATAACATTGCACAAATGTTCCGTTTTTCTTGTAAAATTTGGACTTGCGTTGAGTAAAATTACGACTTTTATTATAACACTGCCAACATTCTAAGTTTTTCTTGTGAAATTTCAACTCATTTTTCACAACAATTTTTTTTATATTTGCATAGTATGTATATATTATTAATGTTGTAAATAAACTTCTTTATATATCTAGAAAGGGTGGTAAGACTCATATTCTTTCGGTTTCTGTAATATTGCAATATTTTCTGGTAATTTATTTACTTTTTAATGCAAAATGTTGACATTTGTCATGTACAATTCTGACGTTTATCACGATATTGCCAATTTTTTTTTGCTGTTTTTGTAAAGTAGTGACATTTTTTTAGCAAAATGATGACCTTTGCCATCATTTTTCCAAGTGAAATTCGGATTATTATAATAATATTGCCAAAATTTTACAGTTTTCTTATAAAATTGCGACTTTTGTCAACTCTTTTCATAAAATTGCCAACATTTTAGGCTTTTCTTGTAAAATTGCGACTGCTATTGAGTCAAATTCCAACTTTTATCATAATATTGCACAAACGTTCAGTTTTTCTTGTAAAATTTGGACTTGCGTTGAGTAAAATCACGACTTTTATTATAATACTGCCAACATTCTAAGTTTTTCTTGTGAAATTTCAACTCATTTTTCACAACAAGCTTTTTTTATATTTGCATAGTATGTATATATTATTAATGTTGTAAATACACTTCTTTATATATGTAGAAAGGCTGGTCCTAAAGAGGAAAGCATTATTTTTCGGAGGTCTCAAGAAGGTATGAAAAACGTGTGTGTGTGTGTGTGTGTGTGTGTGTGTGTGTGTGTGTGTGTGTGTGTGTGTGTGTGTGTGTGTGTGTGTGTGTGTGTGTGTGTGTGTGTGTGTGTGTGTGTGTGTGTGTGTGTGTGTGTGTGTGTGTGTGTGTGTGTGTGTGTGTGTGTGTGTGTGTGTGTGGAGACCTGCAGTGTCATTTTCCAGCCAGGTTGCATGAGATTTGGTTAAGCCCTGCCCGTGTATCCCTCGTACGCCCCCGAGGTCGCGTGGCACGCAAAGCTTGGCTCGATATGTAAAACTATTCCACAGAGTTGGGGTCAGGCGTGAACTCGCCACCTCCTTCAGGGTGACACCTCGGAAAACGGCCTCAACTCTGATTACTACTGCCTTTTTCCCCGTGCCTGTGCAGAGGTGACACTCGCGGCTCAATGACAGCAGCTCGTGTCGGAGCTCTGAAACCTGACTTGGACTGAAGAGGGAGCGCGTTATAATCCATCCAGACATGACTTTGTCTGCATCCGTGACTCCTGAGTGTTTTCTCCCTCTCCTCGGCTCCTTTCACCCCACTGTGCCGGCTGACAGCGCTGTTCATTCCACTTGGGGTGATGATGGAGATGTCAGGAATTGTATTGGCAGCTGCCAATGTCGATACGGCATTATGGAATGAAGCAGTGTTTCACACAGTATCTTAATGTCATTTACCAGGCTCTCTGCTTCCTGGCCAGCCGGGATGCTGCAGGGTCAGCCAAAGTCGAGGAAACAAAGTAAATATTATTCAGGACGCCCTTCTAATGGTCGTCTTTTAACGGGGAACTGCACTTCTTTTGGAATTTTGCCTGTCGTTCTCAATCATTATGAGAGACCGGAACACATATATCTTCCTACTTCCGGAATCAAACTCGAGTGTTTTCTAATCATGGCAGACTAGACAACCAAGACGACTTTCATTTTTGGACAAATGAGGATTCACAACCTTATGTTTTTGAAGCTGAACATACTGAGGATGAACTGCTCCTTATAGAAGCCAGCAAAAAGGAAGAGGCTGAAACATTGTAGCAGACAGAAGTTCAGTTTTGGGACCTCTAATATATCAAATTAGATCCCTACCAGACGTCTTAGCAAAATTTGTGGACTTTTCGTGTATGCTAAGTGCCTCAAAATGCATCCAAAGTGATAGAATTTCCATAATTTACAAGGCTCTCTGCTTCCTGGCCAGCCGGGATGCTGCAGGGTCAGCCAAAGTTGAGGAAACAAAGTAAATATTATTCAGGACGCCCTTCTAATGGTTGTCTTTTAACGGGGAACTGCACTTCTTTTGGAATTTTGCCTGTCGTTCTCAATCATTATGAGGGACCGGAACACATACAGTATATGTTCCTACTCCCGGAATCAAACTCGAGTGTTTTCTAATCATGGCAGACTAGACAACAAAGACGACTTTCATTTTTGGACAAATGAGGATTCACAACCTTATGTTTTTGAAGCTGAACATACTGAGGATGAACTGCTGCTTATAGAAGGAAGCACAAAGGAAGAGGCTGAAACGTTGAAATAGACGTAAGTTCAGTTTTGGGACCTCTAATATATCTAATTAGACCCCTACCAGACGTCTTGGTAACATTTGTGGACTTTTCGTGTATGCTAAGAGCCTCAAAATGCGTCCAAAGTGAAATAATTCCCGTAATTTACAAGGCTCTCTGCTTCCTGGCCAGCCGGGATGCTGCAGGGTCAGCCAAAGTCGAGGAAACAAAGTAAATATTATTCAGGACGCCCTTCTAATGGTCGTCTTTTAACGGGGAACTGCACTTCTTTTGGAATTTTGCCTGTCGTTCTCAATCATTATGAGAGACCGGAACACATATATCTTCCTACTTCCAGAATCAAACCCGAGTGTTTTCTAATCATGGGAGACTAGACAACAAAGACGACTTTCATTTTTGGACAAATGAGGATTCACAACCTTATGTTTTTGAAGCTGAACATACTGAGGATGAACTGCTGCTTATATAAGCCAGCACAAAGGAAGAGGCTGAAACGTTGAATTAGATGGAAGTTCAGTTTTGGGACCTCTAATATATTCAAATAGACCCCTACCAGATGTCTTGGCAACATTTGGGGACTTTTCGTGTATGCTAAGAGCCTCAAAATGTGTCCAAAGTGATAGAAGTTCTGTAATTTACAAGGCTCTCTGCTTCCTGGCCAGCCGGGATGCTGCAGGGTCAGCCAAAGTCAAGGAAACGAAGTAAATATTATTCAGGACGCCCTTCTAATGGTCGTCTTTTAACGGGGAACTGCACTTCTTTTGGAATTTTGCCTGTCGTTCTCAATCATTATGAGAGACCGGAACACATATATCTTCCTACTTCCGGAATCAAACGCGAGTGTTTTCTAATCATGGCAGACTAGACAACAAAGATGACTTTCATTTTTGGACAAATGAGGATTCACAACCTTATGTTTTTGAAGCTGAACATACTGAGGATGAACTGCTGCTTATAGAAGCCAGCACAAAGGAATAGGCTGAAACGTTGAAATAGACAGAAGTTCAGTTTTGGGACCTCTAATATATCTAATTAGACCCCTACCAGACGTCTTGGTAACATTTGTGGACTTTTCGTGTATGCTAAGAGCCTCAAAATGCGTCCAAAGTGAAATAATTCCCGTAATTTACAAGGCTCTCTGCTTCCTGGCCAGCCGGGATGCTGCAGGGTCAGCCAAAGTCGAGGAAACAAAGTAAATATTATTCAGGACGCCCTTCTAATGGTCGTCTTTTAACGGGGAACTGCACTTCTTTTGGAATTTTGCCTGTCGTTCTCAATCATTATGAGAGACCGGAACACATATATCTTCCTACTTCCAGAATCAAACCCGAGTGTTTTCTAATCATGGGAGACTAGACAACAAAGACGACTTTCATTTTTGGACAAATGAGGATTCACAACCTTATGTTTTTGAAGCTGAACATACTGAGGATGAACTGCTGCTTATATAAGCCAGCACAAAGGAAGAGGCTGAAACGTTGAATTAGATGGAAGTTCAGTTTTGGGACCTCTAATATATTCAAATAGACCCCTACCAGATGTCTTGGCAACATTTGGGGACTTTTCGTGTATGCTAAGAGCCTCAAAATGTGTCCAAAGTGATAGAAGTTCTGTAATTTACAAGGCTCTCTGCTTCCTGGCCAGCCGGGATGCTGCAGGGTCAGCCAAAGTCAAGGAAACGAAGTAAATATTATTCAGGACGCCCTTCTAATGGTCGTCTTTTAACGGGGAACTGCACTTCTTTTGGAATTTTGCCTGTCGTTCTCAATCATTATGAGAGACCGGAACACATATATCTTCCTACTTCCGGAATCAAACGCGAGTGTTTTCTAATCATGGCAGACTAGACAACAAAGATGACTTTCATTTTTGGACAAATGAGGATTCACAACCTTATGTTTTTGAAGCTGAACATACTGAGGATGAACTGCTGCTTATAGAAGCCAGCACAAAGGAATAGGCTGAAACGTTGAAATAGACAGAAGTTCAGTTTTGGGACCTCTAATATATACAATTAGACCCCTACCAAACATCTTGGCAAAATTTGGGGACTTTGTGTATGCTTAGTACCTCAAAATGCGTCCAAAGTGATAGAATTTTCGTAATTTACAAGGCTCTCTGCTTCCTGGCCAGCCGGGATGTCTTTTTTTTTGGGTGGGGGGATTTAAAGATGGTAAAAAAAAAAATGCTTGGAAGATGTGGCTAATGTGAGTCGTCAATGTAGCTTTCAAAACCTCCAACTTCTAATTCTTTGGCACATTTATTTCCGTTTCCATGGCAGCGCACTTCCGACTTCCTGCAACAAATATTTTCCTGCTCCCAGAATCAAATGCGAGTGTGTGTTCTAATCATGGCAGACTTAGTCATAGACAACGAAGACGACTTTCATTTTTGGACACATTAGGATTCAGAACCTTATGTTTTTGAAGCTGAACATACTGAGGATGAACTGCTGCTTCTAGAAGCAAGCACGAATGAATAGGCTAAAATGTTTTAGCAGACAGAAGTTCAGTTTTGGGACCTCTAATATATCCAATTAGACACCTACCAGATGTATTGGCAAAATTTGGGGACTTTTCGTGTATGCTAAGTGCCTCAAAATGCATCCAAAGTGATAGAATTCCCGTAATTGACAAGGCTCTCTGCTTCCTGGCCAGCCGGGATGCTGCAGGGTCAGCCAAAGTCGAGGAAACAAAATAAATATTATTCAGGACGCCCTTCTAATGGTCATTTTTTACGGGGAACTGCACTTCTTTTGGAATTTTGCCTGTCGTTCTTAATCATTACGAGAGACCGGAACACATACAGTATATGTTCCTACTCCCGGAATCAAACTCGAGTGTTTTCTAATCATGGCAGACTAGACAACAAAGATGACTTTCATTTTTGGACAAATGAGGATTCACAACCTTATGTTTTTGAAGCTGAACATACTGAGGATGAACTGCTGCTTATATAAGCCAGCACAAAGGAAGAGGCTGAAACGTTGAAATAGACGGAAGTTCAGTTTTGGGACCTCTAATATATCCAATTAGACACCTACCAGACGTCTTGGCAAAATTTGTGGACTTTTTGTGTATGCTAAGAGCCTCAAAATGCGTCCAAAGTGATATAATTCCTGTAATTTACAAGGCTCTCTGCTTCCTGGCCAGCCGGGATGCTGCAGGGTCAGCCAAAGTTGAGGAAACAAAGTAAATATTATTCAGGACGCCCTTCTAATGGTCGTCTTTTAACGGGGAACTGCACTTCTTTTGGAATTTTGCCTGTCGTTCTCAATCATTATGAGAGACCGGAACACATATATTCCTACTTCCGGAATCAAACGTGAGTGTTTTCTAATCATGGCAGACTAGACAACAAAGACGACTTTCATTTTTGGACGAATGAGGATTCACAACCTTATGTTTTTGAAGCTGAACATACTGAGGATGAACTGCTGCTTATATAAGCCAGCACAAAGGAATAGGCTGAAACGTTGAAATAGACAGAAGTTCAGTTTTGGGACCTCTAATATATCTAATTAGACCCCTACCAAACATCTTGGCAACATTTGGGGACTTTGTGTATGCTCAGTACCTCAAAATGCGTCCAAAGTGATATAATTTTCGTAATTTACAAGGCTCTCTGCTTCCTGGCCAGCCGGGATGTCTTTTTTTTTTGGGTGGGGGGATTTAAAGATGGTAAAAAAAAATGCTTGGAAGATGTGGCTAATGTGAGTCGTCAATGTAGCTTTCAAAACCTCCAACTTCTAATTCTTTGGCACATTTATTTCCGTTTCCATGGCAGCGCACTTCCGACTTCCTGCAACAAATATTTTCCTGCTCCCAGAATCAAATGCGAGTGTGTGTTCTATTAATGGCAGACTTAGTCATAGACAACAAAGACGACTTTGATTTTTGGACAAATGAGGATTCACAACCTTATGTTTTTGAAGCTGAACATACTGAGGATGAACTGCTGCTTCTAGAAGCAAGCACGAATGAATAGGCTAAAATGTTGTAGCAGACAGAAGTTCAGTTTTGGGACCTCTAATATATCCAATTAGACCCCTAGCAGACGTCTTGGCAAACTTTGGGGACTTTTCGTGTATGCTAAGTGCCTCAAAATGCATCCAAAGTGATAGAATTCCCGTAATTTACAAAGTTATTTGCTTCCTGGCCAGCCGGGATGCTGCAGGGTCAGCCAAAGTCGAGGAAACAAAGTAAATATTATTCAGGACGCCTTTCTAATTATTTTAAAGTCTTTTAAAAGGGAACTACACTTCTTTTGGAATTTTGCCTATCGTTCTCAATCAGTATGAGAGACAAGAACACACATGTCATTTTTTTGGGGGGGATTTTAAACTCAAGACATAACGGATGAAAACTATACAGTTTTTATAATGTACTCATAATGCAACTCACCATCTAAAAGGATATAAACATTTCTGCAATTATTGTACTGTAATCGGAAGGTCATTTATTCTGAATAAATAAACAAAAAAATAAAATAGATCCTCATTTCTGTACCCCAAATTTTAACTTAAATAAATATTGATCATCTTAAAGTGCATTTTTTTTTCCTAATTGGAAAAACTAAGTTGGACGTGTTTTTGTTGCCATCCCAGCATTCGTGCTGGTTTCGTCCGTGTTGATGGGCTCATATTGCCTCTCACAAGTCCCTCCTGATTGTTGTTATTTTGCAAAACTTCTCGCCAGCGAGTGGCGATAATATCTGTCCGTGCTTCCTGTCTGCGTAAGGCTGGTGGTCTTGCTCTCCATTCGCCGAGACCAAGTCTCTATAGTTGAGATATAGATATAAGATAGTAATGTCTGCTCGCGGAAAAACAAAAATCCTAATCTACGAATCAGAATCAGAATTAGCTTTATTGTCATTACGCAGGGTAACGAGATTGAGGCCATTCCATATAGTGCGATAAAACAAGTGTACACTCTGTACAGAGGGTGAAATGAATATGTACATGAATATCTACATGAAACAGGGTGGTTGGTGGAATGGGTTATTGCACCGAAGAGAAGGCAGTTATGAGGGTCAATGGGGAAGTCTGTTCAAGGTGGTTATGGCCCTGGGGAAGAAGCTGTTCTTTAGCCTGTTCGTCCTGGTTTTAAAGGCCTACTGAAAGCCACTACTAGCGACCACGCAGTCTGATAGTTTATATATCAATGATGAAATCTTAACATTGCAACACATGCCAATACGGCCGGGTTAACTTATAAAGTGACATTTTAAAATTCCCGGGAAATATCCGGCTGAAACATCGCGGTATGATGACGTATGCGCGTGACGAAGTCCGAGTAACGGAAGTTATGGTACCCCGTAGAATCCTATACAAAAAGCTCTGTTTTCATTTCATAATCCCACAGTATTCTGGACATCTTTTGCAATTTTTTTAATGAACAATGAAGGCTGCAAAGAAGACAGTTGTAGGTGGGATCAGTGTATTAGCAGCGGACTACAGCAACACAACCAGGAGGACTTTGTTGGAGCGCTAGCCGCGCTAGCCGCGCTAGCCGCCGACCTCACCTTGACTTCCTACGTCTCCGGGCCGCCAAACGCATCGGGTGAAGTCCTTCGTCCTTCTGCCGATCGCTGGAACGCAGGTGAGCACGGGTGTTGATGAGCAAATGAGGGCTGGCTGGCGTAGGTGGAGAGCTAATGTTTTTAGCATAGCTCTGTGCAGTCCGGTTGCTAAGTTAGCTTCAATGGCGTCGTTAGCACAGCATTGTTAACCTTCGCCAGCCTGGAAAGCATTAACCATGTATTTACATGTCCACGGTTTAATAGTATTGTTGATTTTCTATCTATACTTCCAGTCAGGGGTTTATTTCTTTTGTTTCTATATGCAGTTAAAGCAAGATGCTATCACGTTAGCTCGTAGCTAAAGCATGTCGCCGATGTATTGTCGTGGAGATAAAAGGCACTGAATGTCCATTTGGCGTGCTCGACTCTCATTTTCAAGAGGATATAGTATCCCAGGTGGCTTAAAATACAAATCCGTGATCCACAATAGAAAAAGGAGAGTGTGAAATCCAATGAGCCAGCTTGTACCTAAGTTACGGTCAGAGCGAAAAAAGATACGTCCTGCACTGCACTCTAGTCCTTCACTGTAACGTTCCTCATCTACGAATCTTTCATCCTGGCTCAAATTAATGGGGTAATCGTCACTTTCTCGGTCCGAATCTCTCTCGCTCCATTGTAAACAACGGGGAATTGTGAGGAATACTAGCTCCTGTGACGTCACGCTACTTCCGCTACAGGCAAGGCTTTTTTTTATCAGCGAGCAAAAGTTGCGAACTTTATCGTCGATGTTCTCTACTAAATCCTTTCAGCAAAAATATGGCAATATCGCGAAATGATCAAGTATGACACATAGAATGGATCTGCTATTCCCGTTTAAATAAAAACAAATCATTTCAGTAGGCCTTTAATGCACCTGTAGCGCTTCCCAGAGGGCAGCAGGTGGAACAGGTCAGAGCCAGGGTGGGTGCTGTCCTTGATGATGTCACTGGCTCTGTTGAGGCAGCGGGAGGTGCAGATGTCCATCAGAGAGGGGAGAGGGCGGCCGATGATCTTTTGAGTCGTCTTGACCACTCTTTGCAGCCTCTCCATGTCTGCTGCAGTGCAGCTGCCGTACCATACTGTAATACAGTAGGTCAGCAGGCTCTCGATGGACGAGCGGTAGAAGGTCAGCAGCAGGTCAGGCTTCAGGTTGTACTTCCCTAGGACTCTCAGGAAGTGTAGCCGCTGCTGAGCCTTCTTGATGATTGCTGTGGTGTTGACTGTCCAGGAAAAGTCGTTGGAGATGTGGACTCCAAGGTACTTGAAGGAGTGGACCCCCTCCACACGCTCGCCGTTGATGTAGAGGGGGGCAGGGCCGGTGCTGCTCCTCCTGAAGTCGACGATGATCTCTCTGGTCTTGCTGGTGTTGAGAGCGAGGTTGTTCTCCGAAGACCAGGCCGTCAGCTTCAGGACCTCCTCCCTGTAGGCAGCCTCGTCACCCCTGGAGATGAGCCCGACCACTGTGGTATCGTCAGCAAACTTGACGATAAGGTTGTCACTGCGGGCTGGACTGCAGTCATGGGTGTAGAGGCAGTAGAGGAGGGGGCTCAGCACACAGCCCTGTGGGGAGCCGATGCTCAGCGTGCGGGTGGATGAGAGGTGGGGGCCAAGTCTCACATTCTGGGGTCGGTCCGTTAGGAAGTCCCTTATCCAGCCGTTTGTGAGAGGGGGGAGGCCAAGAGTGTCCAGTTTATTGCAGAGTCTGTCCGGGATTATTGTATTGAAGGCAGAACTATAATCCACAGAGAGCAGTTGACTCCCTCGAATGGCCTTGACGCTGCAACAACAGGAGCAGGCTGTTCTGAAAACATCCCCCCGAGGACACCTCAAAGATGGACGCTTTTGACCTCCCTCCCTCCTCAACGACACCTGGAGTCGAACTTTTTCTTGCATGCAGAACGGCCCCAGGCCTATGGACATAAACACTACATAACACACCCAAGACAATGGGCATATACACCCTTCCCCCTGCCCCAACCCACCCCTTCACCACTGCTTGTTTGTCTAATCTTGAAAGGGTTTGTGCTGAAAACATAGTTCCGTTGTACTTGTGCAATGACAATAAAGACCTACCCTATCCTATCCACGGTTGTGGGTGAGTGAAAAGAGGGCTCACTGCGTTCAGTTAATTCCGTTGAATAAACGCACAAAGGTGAGGCGCGGACTGAGACGTCGTTCTCCCACTTTGAAGAGAGACAAAGAAACGCGAGGCTCAACAATTCAGATTGGCGAACATTTCTGTCGTTTAAATGCCGGAGACAAAAATCTCAGCCTCTTGCAAAATAAGTTATCGCTGAAATTAAAACTTCAATGTCAATAAATTGTGCAGCCCTGCTCTCCGCTCTTATTATTCTACTTGTCACTTTCTGCTGTAACTTCTTAAAGTTAAGTTTAAAGCTACTTCAGCGCTAAGCTTAGCGCGGCGGCTCCTGGCCCGATCCATGTCTGTAACATGTGTCGCCTCGTCCTCCAGTGATAACGCTACCTAATATACTTAGACATGACGTTTATTTGCCATAATGAAGGTGATTATTATTAGCTTAAGTGAGTGAGACACATAAATTAGCGGTTAGCTGTCAGCCAGAGGTAATCGGTGTTTGTGATCGGCATTAATCTGAAGTGTTGGTCGCATGCTTTTTCATGAAAATGGGCCGATGCTGATACTACTTGTCAGATGACCACCTGAGGGCACCACAGACTGTGGATGCTTTTAAAAAAGGCTTAAAAATAGAGACCGATAAATGCGTTAAAATGTAATATCGGAAATTATCGGTATCGTTTTTTTTATTATCAGTATCATTTTTTTTTAATTTATTTTATTTTTTTATTAAATCCACATAAAAAACACAAGATACACTTACAATTAGTGCACCAACCCAAAAAACCTCCCTCCCCCATTCACACTCATTCACACAAAAGGGTTGTTTCTTTCTGTTATTAATATTCTGCTTCCTACATTATATATCAATATATATCAATACAGTCTGCACGGGATACAGTCCGTAAGCACACATGATTGTTCGTGCTGCTGGTCCACTAATAATACTAACCTTTAACAGTTAATTTTACAAATTTTCATTAATTACTAGTTTCTATGTAACTGTTTTTATATTGTTTTACTTTCTTTTTTATTCAAGAAAATGTTTTTAATTTATTTATCTTATTTTATTATTATTTTTTAAAAGCACCTTATCTTCACCATACATGGTTGTCCAAATTAGGCATAATAATGTGTTAATTCCACGACTGTATATATCGGTTGATATCGGTATCGGTTGATATCGGTATTGGTAATTAAAGAGTTGGACAATATCGGAATATCGGATATCGGCAAAAAGCCATTATCGGACATCCCTACTTAAAAACCCTTCTTTTTTTTTTAAAAAAAAGCCTTTTTTTTAGATATATGCATACTAGTTCTAGCTATTAGGCTGTTCTACACTGCAAAAACTAAATCTAAGTAAGATGAAATATGACAAATAAGGGTGATAGTTGCTTATTTTCTGTCTGATAAGATAATTGTTCTCACTAAGCAGATTTTATGTTCGAGTGTTTTACTTGTTTGAAGTGTTTTGGTCCTAAATGATCTCAGTAAGATATTACAGCTTGTTGCTGAGATTTGATGACCTATATCAGGGGTCGGCAACCCAAAATGTTGAAAGAGCCATATTAGAGCAAAAATACAAAAACAAATCTGTCTGGAGCCGCAACAAATTAAAAGCCATATTACATACAGATAGTGTGTCATGAGATATACATTGAATTGAGATGACTTAAAGGAAACTAAATGAGCTCAAATATAGCTACAAATGAGGCATAATGATGCAATATGTACATATAGCTAGCCTGAATAGCATGTTAGCATCGATTAGCTTGCAGTCATGCATTGACCAAATATGTCTGATTTAGCACTCCACACAAGTCAATAACATCAACAAAACTCACCTTTGTGCATTCATGCACAACGTTAAAAGTTTGGTGGACAAAATGAGACAGAAAAAGAAGTGGCATAAAACACGACCTAGAAAGTCGGAGAAAGTTATACATGTAAACAAACTAAGGTGAGTTCAAGGACCGCCAAAATTAGTAGGACAAAACGGCGCTTACCAAATACTCGAATCAGTGAAGCATGTTTAATACAAACAGTGTGATTTATAACAATTAGGGAGGTTTGTGTCATGTTTGTCCTCATACAGAAACCATATTAAAACAACATTTATTTTTTTCCCCCCCCTCATCTTTTTCCATTTTTCATACATTTTTGAAAAAGCTTCAGAGAGCCACTAGGGCGGCGCTAAAGAGTCACATGCGGCTCTAGAGCCGCGGGTTGCCGACCCCTGACCTATATTGAGTAAAACATGCTTGAAACTAGAATATCAACATGTTGCAAAGCTGTGTCATCAACACTCACAAGTATAAAACTACTATTTTAAAGTCATAATTTCTTATTTCAAGCATATTTTTATTATTATTATTTTTATTCTGCAATTTTTTAAAAACTTTTTATTCGACCCCTTTTACCGTATTGCATTTGCACTATCTTGTTTAGCACATTCATTGTTTATGTTCTTGGTTTGTTTTTTGTTTAGCTTAGTTTTTTTTTTTTTTGCGCCATGCTTTTTTAACCTGTAAAGCACTTTGGTTCAATCTAAAAGTTGTTGAAAACGTGCTATATAAATAAAGTTGACTTGACTTGACATAAAATTTAAAAAATAATTATTTTGACACAATTGTGTCTCATAATTAAAACAGATGACAGCCAAATGGACTTTGCTGTGTTATTTTCAATGAAACAATAGAAAATACGTACTCATATAGTAGTACAGTTGTTATTAGTGAGAATATACTTATTTTAAGGTATTTTGGGGTTCATTGAGGTGAGGTTAGATAATTTTATTTGTTTTGGAAAGTCTTGACAAGTCAAATGTTCTTGTTCTATTGGCAGATAATTTTGATTAGTTCAAATAAAATACCTCAAATTTTTGCATGTTTTATTCTTGTTTTTGAACACTGACTTTTTGCAGTGTAGTTTTTATTTTTATGTATTTTTAATATATTTGTATTATTTTTTTTAATACACTGTAGCACTTTGAGGTTGTTTGCTCAATGTAAAGTGCTTTTTACAAATACAATCTATTATTATTATTATTATTATTATGTAAAGCACAAGTCAAAGTATGATAGCATTCATGTGACTATCGATATAAGATAGTGAAAGTAGTCCTAACATACTCAGGCTAAACCTTGGCATGCCTGTGTGGATTCAACTAGTTCCAATTCTGGGCCTAAGTACCAAATGATGACTCAGCTCAAGCAAAGTTGCAAGATTTTTTTCAAAGTGTCAGCCTTTTTGTATCGGCTTTCGGAGCCAGAAGTGGACTGATGACTAAGGACATGATGTTTACTCCCATCAGGTGGTTCTGTGGGCCAAGTCAACACATTCATGAAGGACAAGGAGAGGGGGGTGGGGGGCCCTGGGGGGACCAAGTCATTTTCCATCCAGGTGAGCCTCTGGCAACACAAGCATGTGGAGTCCCACGTCACTAATCTTGTTGCAAATAATCCTAGCACAGATCAAGGCACAAATATAGAACTGATATTGTGTTGGGTGTTTGTTGTCCTCGTTTTTCCCGCCACCTTTTTGTGCCAGGAAGCACATGTATTCATCTATATCAGGCAATGACTCAGAAAAAGTACAAGGTAGATGACAAAAGTGTTTGGCTACCCATCCAAATGGTGAGAATCAGGTGTCCTAATCACCAGGCCCGGCCACAGGTGTATAAAGTCAAGCACTTAGGCATGGAGACTGTTTCTACAAACATTTGTGAAAGAACGTTCCAGCACTCTTATTTTTGGTCCACATTATTATTTCTAAATTATTATTTAACTTATGAAGGAAGTTAAATAATAATTCAACCTTATATGGGACCCTAAATATTTTTGTTTAAGTATTTTATGTAAATTAATTAATTTGTCATGGTCCATCATAACTGTTTATGTTTTTATTTTATTTATTTTTTTTATTATTAATTATTATTTATTCATTTTAGTGTTTCTTCCGTTCCAGCACTCTTATTTTTGTTCCACATTATTATTTAACTTATGAAGGAAGTTAAATAATAATTCAACCTTATAAAGGACCCTAAATATTTTTGTTGAAATATTTTATGTAAATTAATTAATTTGTCATGGTCCATCATAAGTGTTTATGTTTTTATTTTATTTATTTATTTATTTTTTATTATTAATTATTATTTATTCATTTTAGTGTTTCTTCCGTTCCAGCACTCTTATTTTTGTTCCACATTATTATTTAACTTATGAAGGAAGTTAAATAATAATTCAACCTTATAAAGGACCCTAAATATTTTTGTTGAAATATTTTATGTAAATTAATTAATTTGTCATGGTCCATCATAACTGTTTATTTTTAATTTTTTAATTTTTCTTTAATTATTAATTATTATTTATTCATTTTAGTGTTTCTTCTGTTCCAGCACTCTTATTTTTGTTCCACATTATTATTTAACTTATGAATTAAGTTAAATAATAATTCAACTTGATAAGAGAACCCAAATATTTTTGTTAAATATTTAATGTAAATTAATGTATTTGTCATGGTCTATCATGACTGTTTATTTTTTACTTTTATTTTTTTTTAATTATTATTATTTATTGTTGATTTATTTTAGTGTTTCTTCCGTTCCAGCACTATTATTTTTGGTCCACAGTATTATTTCCACATTTTTATTTCCAAAGTTATATTTAACTTATAAATTAAGTTAATTAATAATTCAACTTCAAAAGAGACCCTAAATATTGTTGTTTAAATATTTTATGTAAAATAATTAATTTGTCATGGTCCATCATGACTGTTTATTTTTTTACTTTTATTTTATTTATTTTTGTATTATTATTATTAATTGTTTATTTATTTTAGTGTTTCTTCCGTTACAGCGCTCTTATTTTGTTCCACATTATTATTTAACTTATAAAGGAAGTTAAATAATAATTAATCTTCATAAGGGACCCTAAATATTTTTGTTTAAATATTTGATGTAAATTAATCAATTTGTCACGATCCATCATGACTGTTTATTTTTTACTTCTATTGTATTTATTTATTGTATTATTATTATTTATTGTTTATTTATTATAGTATGTCTTCCGTTCCAGCACTCTTATTTTTGTTCCATATTATTATTTCCACATTATTATTTAACTTATGAAAAAAGTTAAATAAAAATTCAACTTGATAAGAGAACCCAAATATTTTTGTTAAATATTTTATGTAAATTAATGTATTGTTGCAGAGATTTTGATGACCTATATTGAGTAAAACATGCTTGAAACTAGAATATCAACTGTTGCAAAGCTGTGTCATCAACACTCACAAGTATAAAACTACTTTTTTAAAGTCATCATTTCTTATTTCAAGCATGAAATTAAAAAAAAATCATGACTTTGACACAATTGTGTCTCATAATTAAACTGACAATTAATATTTAAACAATTTTGAACAGAAATAGTTCATGCACATTCAGATAAATTCTTCAAAATTACAATAATATATATATATATATATATATATATATATATATATATATATATATATATATATATATATATATATATATATATATATATATATATATATATATATATATATACTATATTCTCTATATTCCTTGCTTACTAATTGACTGAAAGAGCACGCACTTGGCGCGATGATGTCATGTTATCGATGGGAAAATGCATTTTTAGATAATATGATTTGCCTGAGCGTTGCCATTTTGCCTTTCCATTAAGAACAATAAATTAGTTTGCTGGTTTCAAGAAATGTAATGCCAAGCGCATATCATTATGTCAAGATAATGGCACTAGCATTTACTTCATTTAAAGGCCTACTGAAATGAATTTTTTTTTATTTAAATGGGGATAGCAGATCCATTCTATGTTTCATACTTGATCATTTCGCGATATTGTCATATTTTTGCTGAAATGATTTAGTAGAGAACATCGACGATGAAGTTTGCAACTTTTGGTCGCTGATAAAAAAAAAAGCCTTGCCTGTACCGGAAGTAGCGTGACGTCGCAGGTTGAAAGCCTCCTCACATTTCCTCTTTGTTTTCAATGCAGCGAGAGAGATTCGGACCCAGAAAGCGACGATAACCCCATTAATTTGAGCGAGGATGAAAGATTTGTGGATGAGGTACGTGAGAGTGAAGGACTAGAGTGCAGTGCAGGACGTATTTTTTTTCGCTTTGACCGTAACTTAGGCACAAGGGTTCATTGTATTCCACACTCTCTCCTTTTTCTATTGTGGATCACGGATTTGTATTTTAAACCACCTGGGATACTATATCCTCTTGAAAATGAGAGTCGAGAACGCGAAATGGACATTCACAGTGACTTTTATCTCCACGACAATACATCGGCGAAGCTCTTTAGCTACGGAGCTAACGTGAGAGCATCGTGCTTAACTGCATATAGAAACAAAAGAAATAAGCCCCTGACTGGAAGGATCAACAATTCTATTAAACCATGGACATGTAACTACACGGTTAATGCTTTCCAGCCTGGGGAAGGTTAACAATGCTGTTGCTAACGACGCCATTGAAGCTAACTTAGCAACAGGACCTCACAGAGCTATGCTAAAAATATTAGCTATCCACCTACGCCAGCCAGCCCTCATCTGCTCATCAACACCCATGCTCACGTGCGTTCCAGCGATCGACGGAAGGACAAAAGACTTCACCCGATCATCCGTGCGGTCGGCGGCTAGCGTCGGCTAGCGCGTCTGCTATCCAACTCAAAGTCCTCCTGGTTGTGTTGCTGCAACCAGCCGCTAATACACCGATCCCACCTACAACTTTCTTCTTTGCAGTCTTCATTGTTCATTAAACAAATTGCAAAAGATTCCCCAACACAGATGTCCAGAATACTGTGGAATTTTGCGATGAAAACAGAGCTTTTTGTATTGGATACAATGTGTCCGAATACTTCCGTTTCAACTAGGGATGTCCGATAATGGCTTTTTGCCGATATCCGATATTCCGATGTTGTCCAACTCTTTAATTACTGATACCGATATCAACCGATACCGATACTGATATATACAGTTGTGGAATTAACACATTATTATGCCTAATTTGGACAACCAGGTATGGTGAAGATATGGTCCTTTTTTTTTTTATTAATAAAATAAAATAAGATAAATAAATTAAAAACATTTTCTTGAATAAAAAAGAAAGTAAAAAAATATAAAAACAGTTACATAGAAACTAGTAATTAATGAAAATGAGTAAAATTAAGTGTTAAAGGTTAGTATTATTAGTGGAGCAGCAGCACGCACAATCATGTGTGCTTACGGACTGTATCCCTTGCAGACTGTATTGATATACATTGATATATAATGTAGGAACCAGAATATTAATAACAGAAGTGTCATGTCTGTGTATATGTTTTGTTTTAGTCATGTTCGGATTTGGTTTTGGACTTTTTGTGCACTTTTATTTGTCCCTCTGCGCACTTCATGCCTTGTAAAGTAAGTTTTTTCTATTCATGCCACAGTTAGCGACTTTTGTTCATGTCCTTAGTTTTTTGCCCACGTGCAAGTTTTTGTTTCATAGTCAAGATTGTACCTCCGCCTTGTGCGCGCCTTTAGTTTGTTCTTTTTGTTATAGTAAAAAATAAATATGTCCTTACCTTCAAGCCATGTCCGCTCCAACTATTATTGCATCTCGGAAAAACAAACCCGCCATAGTCCACATCCTGACAAGAAGGAAACAACCCTTCTGTGTGAATGAGTGTAAATGGGGGAGGGAGGTTTTTTGGGTTGGTGCACTAATTGTAAGTGTATCTTGGGTTTTTTATGTGGATTTAATTTAAAAAAAAAACAAAAAAAAAACAAAAAAAAAACGATACAGATAATAAAAAAAACGATACCGATAATTTCCGATATTACATTTTAAAGCATTTACCCGCCGATATTATCGGACATCTCTAGTTTCAACCATTGACGTCACGCGCATACGTCATCATACATAGACGTTTTCAACCGGAAGTTTAGCGGGAAATTTAAAATGTCCCTTTATAAGTTAACCCGGCCGTATTGGCATGTGTTGCAATGTTAAGACTTCATCATTGATATATAAACTATCAGACTGCGTGGTCGCTAGTAGTGGCTTTCAGTAGGCCTTTAAGAATATTTTTCAACATATTGAGCAAAAAGGTCTAATTTTTGTTCCTACCAAGAAAAGTGCACTTGTTATTAGTGAGAATATACTTATTTTAAAGGCCTATTGAAACCCACTACTACCGAGATATGTCTTTCACTGCATTCTAGCTCCAAATCGCTCTAGCTGCGTTGAAAACAATAGGAAAATATGAGGAGGCGAACAACTGACTATGTCACGCTACTTCCGGTACGGGCAAGGCTTTTTTTTTATTAGAGACCAAAAGTTGCGAAATTTATCGTCGATGTTCTCTACTAAATCCTTTCAGCAAAAATATGGCAATATCGCGAAATGATCAAGTATGACACATAGAATGGATCTGCTATCCCCGTTTAAATAAAAAAAATGTCATTTCAGTAGGCCATTAAGCTATTTTTGGCTTCACTGAGGTTAGCAAATTTTGCTTGTTTTGGAAAGTCTTGACAAGCCAAATGTTCTTGTCCTATTGGCAGATCATTTTGCTTAGTTCACTGTGAACCAGCTCTATACTCTGGGCAGGGTCCTTGAGGGTGCATGGGAGTTTGCCCAACCAGTCTACATGTGTTTTGTGGACTTGGAGAAGGCATTCGACCGTGTCCCTCGGGAAGTCCTGTGGGGAGTGCTCAGAGAGTATGGGGCATCGGACTGTCTGATTGTGGCGGTCCACTCCCTGTATGATCAGTGTCAGAGCTTGGTCCGCATTGCCGGCAGTAAGTCGGACACGTTTCCAGTGAGGGTTGGACTGCCCTTTGTCACCCATTCTGTTCAGAACTTTTATGGACAGAATTTCTAGGCGCAGTCAAGGCGTTGAGGGGATCTGGTTTGGTGGCTGCAGGATTAGGTCTCTGCTTTTTGCAGATGATGTGGTCCTGATGGCTTCATCTGGCCAGGATCTTCAGCTCTTGCTGGATCGGTTCGCAGCTGAGTGTGAAGCGACTGGGATTAAAATCAGCAACTCCAAGTCCGAGTCCATGGTTCTCGCCCGGAAAAGGGTGGAGTCCCATCTCCGGGTTGCGGAGGAGACCCTGCCCCAAGTGGAGGAGTTCAAGTACCTCAGAGTCTTGTTCACGAGTGAGGGAAGATTGGATGGTGAGATCGACAGGCGGCGTCTTCAGTAATGTGGACGCTGTATCGATCCGCTGTGGTGAAGAAGGAGCTGAGCCGGAAGGCAAAGCTCTCAATTTACCGGTCGATCTACGTTCCCATCCTCACCTATGGTCATGAGCTTTGGGTTATGACCGAAAGGACAAGATCACGGGTACAAGCGGCCCAAATGAGTTTCCTCCGCCAGGTGGCGGGTCTCTCCCTTAGAGATAGGGTGAGAAGCTCTGCCATCCGGGGGGAGCTCAAAGTAAAGCCGCTGCTCCTCCACATCGACAGGAGCCAGTTGAGGTGGTTCGGGCATCTGGTCAGGATGCCACCCGAACGCCTCCCTAGGGAGGTGTTTAGGGCACGTTCGACCGGTAGGAGGCAACGGATAAGACCCAGGACACGTTGGGAAGACTATGTCTCCCGGCTGGCCTGGGAACGCCTCAGGATCCCCCGGGAGGAGCTGGACGAAGTGGCTGGGGTGAGGGAAGTCTGGGTTTCCCTGCTTAGGCTGCTGCCCCCGCGACCCGACCTCGGATAAGCGGAAGAAGATGGATGGATGGATGGATTTTGCTTAGTTCAAATAAAATACCCCCTCATTTTTGTATTTTTTTAAATTGTTTTTGAAGCCTGACTTTTTGCAGTGTGGCGTTCAGCGCCAGGTGAACATGGTGTCGTTCCACCGCAGTGTAGCGAGCGTCTCAGGACAAGCAGCACGTGATGGAGCTGCATGGTAATACCGGACATAAATCCCCCTGCAAATAGCAGCACTTCCTTTGAGGGAGTCCCTATCTGGCGTACAGCATGTGCACTTTTAAACAGCCTTTTTTTTACGTCCTATCATTAGCCGTGAGCAATTGTCTGACAAGACTATCGGCGGTGCGGCAATCTTTTTTTTTTTTTTTTGCTTCTTGATTGTTTGCGGCACATCAATCTTCACGGCACATACGCCGCCCTCTCCCGTCGCCTGGCTGCCGGCAATTAGTGCAGGTGCTCTTAAGAAGACACTCCTCCGTCTGTTGCAAGATAACTTGGGGAGCGCTAAATTCTCCGGCCACTTACTCCTGTGACGTTTATTTACAGGTGTGCGGCGTGGGACGCTTTAGTATGCGTGTCCCGCAAACGCCATTTCCTCCCAACAAGGTGATTTCCTCTCCAGGGAGCCAGGAGGTTGTTGTTCCCCGGGTCCAAAGGAGACAATGTTGGGTGTATTACAACACTCACACAGCAGCAGGACAATGTTGGGTGTATTACAACACTCACACAGCAGCAGGACAATGTTGGGTGTATTACAACACTCACACAGCAGCAGGACAATGTTGGGTGTATTACAACAGTGGTCCCCAACCACTGATTGGTACCGGCAAAATAATAATAATTATTTTTTTTTTTTTTTTAAAATTAAATCAACATAAAAAACACAATATATACATTATATATCAATATAAATCAATACAGTCTCCAGGGATACAGTAAGTAAGCACAAATGATTGTATTTCTTTATGAGAAAAAAATAAATAAAAAAATAAAAATGGGTTAGGGTTAGGACATCACCGATCTGTTCATGGCTTCTGTGTGTGACATCTACATGCTGCCGCTAGGTGACATCATACTTGTTAGCTTTCCTCGTTATGATGACGACACCCAACTCTACATGACCCTAAACACACCTGACTGGAGTCACCTGGAGGCGTGTCCTAATGACATTAAATAATGGATGTCCAGCAACTTTTTGCAGCTCAACGCAAAGAAAACAGAATATATCCTGCTAGACACTTATTTAATAATACCACCTTAACATTTGACAACAAAACAAATACACTTATTTAATAATACCACCTTAACATTTGACAACAAAACAATTATACTCATTTAATAATACCACCTTAACATTTGACAACAAAACAATTATACTCATTTAATAATACCACTTTAACATTTGACAACAAAACAATCATACACTTATTTAATAATACCACCTTAACATTTGACAACAAAACAATTATACTCATTTAATAATACCACCTTAACATTTGACAACAAAACAATTATACACTTATTTAATAATACCACCTTAACATTTGACAACAAAACAATTATACTCATTTAATAATACCACCTTAACATTTGACAACAAAACAATTATACACTTATTTAATAATACCACCTTAACATTTGACAACAAAACAATTGTACTTATTTAATAATACCACCTTAACATTTGACAGCAAAACAAGTATACACCTATTTAATAATACCACCTTAACATTTGACAACAAAACAATTGTACTTATTTAATAATACCACCTTAACATTTGACAAAAAAACAATTGTACTTATTTAATAATACCACCTTAACATTTGACAACAAAACAATTATACACTTATTTAATAATACCACCTTAACATTTGACAACAAAACAATTGTACTTATTTAATAATACCACCTCAACATTTGACAACAAAACAATTATACACTTATTTAATAATACCACCTTAACATTTGACAACAAAACAATTGTACTTATTTAATAATACCACCTTAACATTTGACAACAAAACAATTGTACACTTATTTAATAATACCACTTTAACATTTGACAACAAAACAATTGTACTTATTTAATAATACCACCTTAACATTTGACAACAAAACAATTGTACTTATTTAATAATACCACCTTAACATTTGACAACAAAACAATTATACACGTATTTAATAATACCACCTTAACATTGGACAACTAAACATTTATACACTTATTTAATAATATCATCTTACATTTGACAACAAAACAATTATACAACTATTTAATAATACCACCTTAACGTTTGACAACAAAAGAATTATACACTTATTTAATAATACCACCTTAACACTTGACAACAAAACAATCATACTTATTTAATAATACCACCTTAACCTTTGACAACCAAACAAGTATACACATATTTAATAATACCACCATAACATTTGACAACAAAACAATCATACACTTATTTAATAATACCACCTTAACATTGGACAACAAAACATTTATACACTTATTTGATAATACCACCTTAACATTTGTCAACCAAACAATTATACACGTATTTAATAATACCATCTTAACATTAAACAACAAAATAATTATACACTTATTTAATAATACCACCTTAACATGTGACATCAAAACAATTATACACTTATTTAATAATACCACCTTAACATTTGACAACTAAACAATTATACACATATCTAATAATACCACCTTAAAATTTGACATCAAAAATATTACACACTTATTTAATAATACCACCTTAACATTGGACAACAAAACAATCATACACCTATTTAATAATACCACCTTAACATTTGACAACTAAACAGTCATACACTTATTTAATAAAACCACCTTAAAATTTGACAACAAAAATATTACGCACTTATTTAATAATGCCACCTTAACATTGGACAACAAAACAATTATACACCTATTTAATAATACCACCTTAACATTGGACAACTAAACAATTATACACTTATTTAATACTACCGCCTTAACATTTGACAACAAAACAATTATAATGTCACCTTAACATTTGACAACAAAACAATTATATATTGTTTTAATAATACCACCTTAACATTTGACAACAAAACAATTATACACTTATTTAATAATGTCACTTTAACATTTGACAACAAAACAATTATACACGTATTTAATAATACTACCTTAGCATTAGACAACAAAAAATGCATACACTATTTTAATAATGCCACCTTAACATTTGACAACAAAACAATGATACACTTATTTAATAATACCACCTTAACATTGGACAACCAAACAATTATACACTTATTTAATAATACAACTTTAACATTGGACAGCAAAACAATTATAAACCTATTTAATAATACCACCTTAACATTGGATAACAAAACAATTATACACCTATTTAATAATATCACCTTAACATTTGACAACAAAACAATTATACACCTATTTAATAATATCACCTTAACATTTGACAACACAACAATTATACACCTATTTATTAATGCCACTTTAAAATTTGACAACAAAACAATTATACACTTATTTAATAATACCACCTTTGACAACAAAACAATTATACACTTGTTTAATAATACCACCTTAACATTGGACAACAAAACAATTATACACTTATTTAATAATACCACCTTAACATTTGAAAGTGGTATTACATCTGCTTTTCCCCTCCAAGGTTTCTCATTGTCATCCCATTGGGTTGAGTTTTTCCTTGCCCTGATGTGGAATCTGAGCCCAGGATGTCGTTGTGGCTTGTGCAGCCCTTTGAGACACTCGTGATTAACGGCTATATAAATAATACCTTTTAGCGAAGCATACAAGTGGCATACTGCTCAATAGTGACGGGGAAGCCATGACATACCAGTGATTGGTTGGACGTGGGTATGGAACACATGGGAGCAACTCTGTCGGTTGAACAAAGCAGTTTGATTTAATCATAGTTTTACGAGACAACGGATCCCGTTTTATTACCCCACCAAACTAAGTCCTAATGAGTTATGTTCTCTATTACAGTCTGAGATTCTAAATGATGGT
Source organism: Entelurus aequoreus (assembly GCF_033978785.1). Classification (NCBI taxonomy): domain Eukaryota; kingdom Metazoa; phylum Chordata; class Actinopteri; order Syngnathiformes; family Syngnathidae; genus Entelurus; species Entelurus aequoreus. The sequence goes on from NC_084745.1 coordinate 3,515,950, forward strand.
CCTGGGCGAGCGACGGCGATGACAAAGCGTGGGTATGTTTTAGAGCTCTCCGCTGAACGCTCGCCTCAACCTCTTGACTCAATATGGTCGCCTTGTCCTTGGAGTAAAACAAGACGTGGTTGACAATCCTGAGACTGGAGTCTTCACAGACTAATTCTGGGTTAAAATAACTATCACAGATCACTGACCAAAGACCAACCTGACACGTTTGGATTGTAGTAGTTATGTAAGCATTTGACACAATTAATCACAACATCTTAATAAACAAACTAGAATGGTATGGCATCAGAGGGTTGGTCTTGAACTGGGTAAGAAGCTACTTAACCAACTGGAAGCGATATGTGAAAATAGGCAAACTAACTTCCACAGAGCTGAAAATATGTTGTGGTGCACCTCAGGGATCAATACTGGGACTAAAATTGTTCAATCTCTATATAAATTATATTTGTAAAGTTACAAAGGACTTAAAGTTAGTATAACTTGCAGATATGACACAACTGTTTTGTTCCGGAGAGAACACACAGAAGATAATAGAAATAATAACAAATTAAAAAGATGCTTTGACAAAAACAGACTATCTTTGAATCTCAGTAAAACTAAAATAATGCTGTGGAGGCCTTGCTCCACCAGGTTCTTCGGACCACCAAGAACAGACATGACAGCTTCGTTCACAAATGCTATTTGGTAATAGTAGAAGGGAAACTCAGATACAAGTACCAATAGACGGAGTAGATGTTGAAAGGATAAAATACATTTGTTTGGGGTGTTTTAATAGATGATAAAAAAAACGGGAAATCTCATATAAAAATATACAACATAAAATAGCAAGAAACACGTCAAAACATGTTCTAGACCTGTGGTCCCCAACCACCGGGCCGCGGACCGATTGGTACCGGGCCGCACAAGAATTAAAAAAAAAAAAAAAAAAAAAAAAATTATGAAATCAACATAAAAAACACAATATATACATTCTATATAAATATAGGTCAATACAGCCTGCAGGGATACAGTCCGTAAGCACACATGATTGTATTTATTTATGTAAAAAAAAAAAAATAAAAAAAAAATTAAATACACACTGTTCTAGACCAAAAAATCACTTCATATTCTTCACTGCCCACTAGTGTTACATATCTGATTATTGTGTAGAAATATGGGAAATAACTACAAAAGTACACTTCATTCATTAACTGTGTTACAAACAACATGAGTTATAATAATACATCATGTTGGATATAGAAAACATACAAACACTTTATTTATTAAATCACAATTATTGAAATTTTAACGATTTGGTGCATTTGCAAACATGTCAAATGATGCACAAAGCAAACTATAACCTGCTAGCCAAGAATGTACAACAATTCTTCTCAAGAGGAAAATGTAATTTAAAACATTTGTATGCACGTACAACACTTAAAACCTTTAGCATACCAGTATGTGGAATTAAATGATGGAATGGATTAAGTAAAGACTGTTCAAACTGTCAAGACCCGTGGTCCGGATCATGTTTTGTGTTTTCTGTTAGTTTTGGACTCCTTTAGTTCCTGTTTGTGCACCTCTGAGTTTGTTACCATAGCTACTTATTATTTTCACCTGCCTCTTGTGTTCGGGACGCTCACCCGTTGCTCATCAGAGACATTATTTTCACCTGCCTTTGCCGGTCACTCGTCCTGGCTTCCTTGTTTGCGTCACGCTTCTGTTACGTAAGTTGTGCTTGTCTCCTAGCCCATGCTAAGTACTTAGCTTCAAGTGCGAACGGCACCTAGTTCCGTCGGTTTGTTTTCTGTTTTCGTACCTCTTTGAGTTGTTCAAGATTAAATCATGTTCCTACCTGCAAGTCCTGTCCGGAGTCGTCCGTTTGCATCCCGGGAGAACAAACCGCCCAGTAAGCTGCAACCCCGCCGTAACATCAAACTACAAGTGTTCACTAAGTACACACAACAAGAATTATGAAGAACATCTTCAACCCTTTTTTTAGACAAAGCATATTTATGTATTTAATTTTTGTTTACTTACTATGGTATATTTATGTATTTATTATTTATTTGTTCACTGTTCTGTTACAGAGAACAAGGAAATTGTATAAAACTGCTATGGTATGATAATGGGGTAGGATTAAATAAACTCAGCTTCTTCCTACTCCTTTTCAGAGGAGCTGTAATGAAACAACTGGAAATATGTTGTGCATCACATTGTATCGTATGCATGTTCCACATCAACTCAAACTGAAACTGAATTAGCACTGATGCTAATGCTATTTGGTTTTTAATCAATTTCAGTAGACAACTCTTTTGCGATACGAGTCCACGGAACCGATTCAACCTCGAGGTGTTTGACTCGCGACCATTCCAAGGTGCACACCGCCACTCGCCCGCATGAACGAATGAGTACAAGTATTCCTTTCCAGTACAAATGTTGGACATTGAACATGACGTATGTTTTGTTCATGTTCCTACCTGTGTGGGAGGAAGAAAACCTTCCTCACTGTAGTTTCTAGGGATTAGAGCAAAGTCTAGACTTCCTCCAAAATCACTATAGTTACAAGGAATTAGAGCAAAGTCTAGACTTCATCCAAAATCACTATAGTTTCTAGGGATTAGAGCAAAGTCTAGACATCCTCCAAAATCACTATAGTTTCTAGGGATTACAGCATCAATCAATCAATCAATCAATGTTTATTTATATAGCCCTAAATCACAAGTGTCTCAAAGGGCTGCACAAGCCACAACGACATCCTCGGTACAGAGCCCACATACGGGCAAGGAAAAACTCACCCCAGTCTAGACTTTCTCCAAAATCACTATAGTTTCTAGGGATTAGAGCAACATCTAGACTTCCCCCAAAATCACTATAGTTTCTAGGGATTAGGGCAAAATCTAGACTTCCTCCAAAATCACTATAGTTTCTAGGGATTAGAGCAAAGTCTAGACTTCCTCCAAAAGGACTGTAGTTTCTAGGGATTAGAACAAAGCTTAGACTTCATCCAAAATCATTATAGTTTCTAGGGATTAGAGCAAAATATAGACTTCCTCCAAAATCACTACAGTTTCTAGGGATTAGAGCAAAGTCTAGATTTTTTCCAAAATCACTATAGTTTCTAGGTATTAGAGCAACATCTAGACTTCCCCCAAAATCACTATAGTTTCTAGGGATTAGAGCAACATCTAGACTTCCCCCAAAATCACTATAGTTTCTAGGGATTAGAGCAAAATCTAGACTTCCTCCAAAATCACTATAGTTTCTAGGGATTAGAGCAAAGTCTAGACTTCCTCCAAAAGGACTGTAGTTTCTAGGGATTAGAACAAAGCCTAGACTTCATCCAAAATCATTATAGTTTCTAGGGATTAGAGCAAAATATAGACTTCCTCCAAAATCACTACAGTTTCTAGGGATTAGAGCAAAGTCTAGATTTTTTCCAAAATCACTATAGTTTCTAGGGATTAGAGCAAAATCTAGACTTCCCCCAAAATCACTATAGTTTCTAGGGATTACAGAAAAATCTAGACTTCATTCAAAATCACTATAGTTTCTAGGGATTAGAGCAAAGTCTAGACTTCCTCCAAAAGGACTGTAGTTTCTAGGGATTAGAACAAAGTCTAGACTTAATCCAAAATCATTATAGTTTCTAGGGATTAGAGCAAAGTCTAGACTTCATCTTAAATCACTATAGTTTCTAGGGATTAAAAAAAAAGTCTAGACTTCATCAAAAATCACTATAGTTTCTAAGGATTAGAGCAAAGTCTAGACTTCATCCAAAATCACTATAGTTTCTAGGGATTATAGCAAAGTCTAGACTTCCTCCAAAATCACTATAGTTTCTAGGGATTAGAGCAAAGTCTAGACTTCATCCAAAATCACTATAGTTTCTAGGGATTAGAGCAAAGTCTAGACTTCCTCCAAAATCACTATAGTCTTTAGAGATTAGAGCAAAGTCTAGACTTCATCCAAAATCACTATAGTCTTTAGAGATTAGAGCAAAGTCTAGACTTCATCCAAAATCACTATAGTCTTTAGAGATTAGAGCAAAGTCTAGACTTCATCCAAAATCACTATAGTTTCTAGGGATTAGAGCAAAGTCTAGACTTCCTCCAAAATCACTATAGTCTTTAGAGATTAGAGCAAAGTCTAGACTTCCCCCAAAATCACTATCGTTTCTAGAGATTAGAGCAAAGTCTAGACTTCCCCCAAAATCACTATAGTTTCTTGGGATTAGAACATAGTCTAGACTTCCTCCAAAAGGACTCGAGAGGATCGCTTCTTAAATCTGGTTCCTATTCCAGCGTGGATGAATGTGACCTGTGAAGTGGAGCGTCCACATTATTTCTGGGTCAGCTGGGCATTTCCGCAGAGAGGTGTGACACACCCACAATGTCACACCTCTCTGACAACCTGCTCCCGGCAAAATGAGTTCAAGTCAGGCCAGGTTTTAGGTATTGTACTTTCTCCACCTTCATGAAAGAAGGACAGAGAAGTCCTAGTCCAGATATTTGACATTTACTCTGCTAGGCCGAGGACCTTAAGTCAACAATTCAATTCATCGAACGATAAATGAAGACTGTGTGTTTGTTTCGAATGGTGCAGGAGGGTTCACTCTGAACGTGTTTACGTAATAGCACAAAAGAACAGAGTGAACCTTTTTGTGACACTCCTAAATAATGACGTAATCATTGCGCTCTCGACTAATTATGGTATCGTTACAGTCAATATCTGGATGGATCCACCCATTTGTTTACATTGAGGAGCGAGGAGCGCTAGCTTGCTGTTAGCGGTGAGCTATCGTATCCTCCACCTTTCGCGATTCCTCGTCCCGCAGTGATAATGGTACTTGTAAGAAACGTACTTCATTTGTAACCACGGAGGCCAGGGTTAGTGAAAACACCCTGGAGGGACGTTAGCGGGTGCATTGAGTAAGTGTCACGGTCAAATTTGCCGGGCATCAACAGGCAGTATCGCGATATGACGAGTATTTGAAAAACTACCGAGGGATGTACAGTATATACGTCATTTGTACCACGTATCATCCAAATAGTAACATATGAACATCCTATCAGTCGGCATCCTAATGACAGCAGACATTGTACAGTAAGTGATGTTTTATTTTGTTGTTTTTTGGCTGTCATGAAGTCTGTAGTGAGTAATTATCATTTATGAAGACAAATCCTAAACAAACGATTTGATGCATTTGTGAAATTAATGTGCTACATATGCTAAAAATTATCAAAATACATAAATATTAAATGTATTTATAAATGTTACTACATGACATATATACTTACATCATGTATATATTACATGTTATTATGAATGTTACTACATGACATATATACTTACATCATGTATATATTACATGTTATTATGAATGTTACTACATGACATATATACTTACATCATGTATATATTACATGTTATTATGAATGTTACTACATGACATATATACTTACATCATGTATATATTACATGTTATTATGAATGTTACTACATGACATATATACTTTCATCATGTATATATTACATGTTATTATGAATGTTACTACATGACTTATATACTTACATCATGTATATATTACATGTTATTATGAATGTTACTACATGACTTATATACTTACATCATGTATATATTACATGTTATTATGAATGTTACTACATGACATATATACTTACATCATGTATATATTACATGTTATTATGAATGTTACTACATGACATATATACTTACATCACGTATATATTACATGTTATTATGAATGTTACTACATGACGTATATACTTACATCATGTATATATTACATGTTATTATGAATGTTACTACATGACATATATACTTACATCATGTATATATTACATGTTATTATGAATGTTATTACATGACATATATACCTACATCATGTATATATTACATGTTATTATGAATGTTACTACATGACATATATACTTACATCATGTATATATTACATGTTATTATGAATGTTACTACATGACATATACTTACATCATGTATATATTACATGTTATTATGAATGTTACTACATGACATATATACTTACATCATGTATATATGACATGTTATTATGAATGTTACTACATGACATATATACTTACATCATGTATATATTACATGTGATTATGAATTTTACTACATGACATATATACTTACATCACGTATATATTACATGTTATTATGAATGTTACTACATGACATATATACTTACATCATGTATATATTACATGTTATTATGAATGTTACTACATGACATATATACTTACATCATGTATATATTACATGTTATAATAAATGTTACTACATGACATATATACTTACATCATGTATATATTACATGTTATTATGAATGTTACTAGATACTACATATATACTTACATCATGTATATATTACATGTTATTATGAATGTTACTACATGACTTATATACTTACATCATGTATATATTACATGTTATTATGAATGTTACTACATGACATATATACTTACATCATGTATATATGACATGTTATTATGAATGTTACTACATGACATATATACTTACATCATGTATATATTACATGTTATTATGAATGTTACTACATGACATATATACTTACATCACGTATATATTACATGTTATTATGAATGTTACTACATGACATATATACTTACATCATGTATATATTACATGTTATTATGAATGTTACTACATGACATATATACTTACATCATGTATATATTACATGTTATTATGAATGTTACTACATGACATATATACTTACATCATGTATATATTACATGTTATTATGAATGTTACTAGATACTACATATATACTTACATCATGTATATATTACATGTTATTATGAATGTTACTACATGACTTATATACTTACATCATGTATATATTACATGTTATTATGAATGTTACTACATGACATATATACTTACATCATGTATATATTACATGTTATTATCAATGTTACTAGATACTACATATATACTTTCATCATGTATATATTACATGTTATTATGAATGTTACTACATGACATATATACTTACATCATGTATATATTACATGTTATTATGAATGTTACTACATGACTTATATACTTACATCATGTATATATTACATGTTATTATGAATGTTACTACATGACATATATACTTACATCATGTATATATTACATGTTATTATGAATGTTACTACATGACATATATACTTACATCATGTATATATTACATGTTATTATGAATGTTACTACATGACATATATACCTACATCATGTATATATTACATGTTATTATGAATGTTACTACATGACATATATACTTACATCATGTATATATTACATGTTATTATGAATGTTACTACATGACATATATACTTACATCATGTATATATTACATGTTATTATGAATGTTACTAGATACTACATATATACTTACATCATGTATATATTACATGTTATTATGAATGTTACTACATGACTTATATACTTACATCATGTATATATTACATGTTATTATGAATGTTACTACATGACATATATACTTACATCATGTATATGTGACATGTTATTATGAATGTTACTACATGACATATATACTTACATCATGTATATATTACATGTTATTATGAATGTTACTACATGACATATATACTTACATCACATATATATTACATGTTATTATGAATGTTACTACATGACATACATACTTACATCATGTATATATTACATGTTATTATGAATGTTACTACATGACATATATACTTACATCATGTATATATTACATGTTATTATGAATGTTACTACATGACATATATACTTACATCATGTATATATTACATGTTATTATGAATGTTACTACATGACATATATACTTACATCATGTATATATTACATGTTATTATGAATGTTACTAGATACTACATATATACTTACATCATGTATATATTACATGTTATTATGAATGTTACTACATGACTTATATACTTACATCATGTATATATTACATGTTATTATGAATGTTACTACATGACATATATACTTACATCATGTATATATTACATGTTATTATCAATGTTACTAGATACTACATATATACTTTCATCATGTATATATTACATGTTATTATGAATGTTACTACATGACATATATACTTACATCATGTATATATTAAATGTTATTATGAATGTTACTACATGACATTTATACTTACATCATGTATATATTACATGTTATTATGAATGTTACTACATGACATATATACTTACATCATGTATATATTACATGTTATTATGAATGTTACTAGATACTACATATATATTACATGTTATTATGAATGTTACTACATGACATATATACTTACATCACGTATATATTACATGTTATTATGAATGTTACTACATGACATATATACTTACATCATGTATATATTACATGTTATTATGAATGTTACTACATGACATATATACTTACATCATGTATATATTACTAGTTATTATGAATGTTACTACATGACATATATACTTACATCACGTATATATTACATGTTATTATGAATGTTACTACATGACATATATACTTACATCATGTATATATTACATGTTATTATGAATGTTACTACATGACATATATACTTACATCATGTATATATTACCTGTTATTATGAATGTTACTAGATACTACATATATACTTACATCATGTATATATTACATGTTATTATGAATGTTACTACATGACTTATATACTTACATCATGTATATATTACATGTTATTATGAATGTTACTCCATGACATATATACTTACATCATGTATATATTACATGTTATTATGAATGTTACTACATGACATATATACTTACATCATGTATATATTACATGTTATTATAAATGTTACTACATTACATATATACTTACATCATGTATATATTACATGTTATTATCAATGTTACTAGATACTACATATATACTTTCATCATGTATATATTACATCTTATTATGAATGTTACTACATGACATATATACTTACATCATGTATATATTACATGTTATTATGAATGTTACTACATGACATATATACTTACATCATGTATATATTACATGTTATTATAAATGTTACTACATGACATATATACTTACATCATGTATATATTACATGTTATTATGAATGTTACTAGATACTACATATATACTTACATCATGTATATATTACATGTTATTATGAATGTTACTACATGACTTATATACTTACATCATGTATATATTACATGTTATTATGAATGTTACTACATGACATATATACTTACATCATGTATATATTACATGTTATTATCAATGTTACTAGATACTACATATATACTTTCATCATGTATATATTACATGTTATTATGAATGTTACTACATGACATATATACTTACATCATGTATATATTACATGTTATTATGAATGTTACTACATGACTTATATACTTACATCATGTATATATTACATGTTATTATGAATGTTACTACATGACATATATACTTACATCATGTATATATTACATGTTATTATGAATGTTACTACATGACATATATACTTACATCATGTATATATTACATGTTATTATGAATGTTACTACATGACATATATACCTACATCATGTATATATTACATGTTATTATGAATGTTACTACATGACATATATACTTACATCATGTATATATTACATGTTATTATGAATGTTACTACATGACATATATACTTACATCATGTATATATTACATGTTATTATGAATGTTACTAGATACTACATATATACTTACATCATGTATATATTACATGTTATTATGAATGTTACTACATGACTTATATACTTACATCATGTATATATTAAATGTTATTATGAATGTTACTACATGACATATATACTTACATCATGTATATGTGACATGTTATTATGAATGTTACTACATGACATATATACTTACATCATGTATATATTACATGTTATTATGAATGTTACTACATGACATATATACTTACATCACATATATATTACATGTTATTATGAATGTTACTACATGACATACATACTTACATCATGTATATATTACATGTTATTATGAATGTTACTACATGACATATATACTTACATCATGTATATATTACATGTTATTATGAATGTTACTACATGACATATATACTTACATCATGTATATATTACATGTTATTATGAATGTTACTACATGACATATATACTTACATCATGTATATATTACATGTTATTATGAATGTTACTAGATACTACATATATACTTACATCATGTATATATTACATGTTATTATGAATGTTACTACATGACTTATATACTTACATCATGTATATATTACATGTTATTATGAATGTTACTACATGACATATATACTTACATCATGTATATATTACATGTTATTATCAATGTTACTAGATACTACATATATACTTTCATCATGTATATATTACATGTTATTATGAATGTTACTACATGACATATATACTTACATCATGTATATATTAAATGTTATTATGAATGTTACTACATGACATATATACTTACATCATGTATATATTACATGTTATTATGAATGTTACTAGATACTACATATATATTACATGTTATTATGAATGTTACTACATGACATATATACTTACATCACGTATATATTACATGTTATTATGAATGTTACTACATGACATATATACTTACATCATGTATATATTACATGTTATTATGAATGTTACTACATGACATATATACTTACATCATGTATATATTACTAGTTATTATGAATGTTACTACATGACATATATACTTACATCACGTATATATTACATGTTATTATGAATGTTACTACATGACATATATACTTACATCATGTATATATTACATGTTATTATGAATGTTACTACATGACATATATACTTACATCATGTATATATTACCTGTTATTATGAATGTTACTAGATACTACATATATACTTACATCATGTATATATTACATGTTATTATGAATGTTACTACATGACTTATATACTTACATCATGTATATATTACATGTTATTATGAATGTTACTCCATGACATATATACTTACATCATGTATATATTACATGTTATTATGAATGTTACTACATGACATATATACTTACATCATGTATATATTACATGTTATTATAAATGTTACTACATTACATATATACTTACATCATGTATATATTACATGTTATTATCAATGTTACTAGATACTACATATATACTTTCATCATGTATATATTACATCTTATTATGAATGTTACTACATGACATATATACTTACATCATGTATATATTACATGTTATTATGAATGTTACTACATGACATATATACTTACATCATGTATATATTACATGTTATTATAAATGTTACTACATGACATATATACTTACATCATGTATATATTACATGTTATTATGAATGTTACTAGATACTACATATATACTTACATCATGTATATATTACATGTTATTATGAATGTTACTACATGACTTATATACTTACATCATGTATATATTACATGTTATTATGAATGTTACTACATGACATATATACTTACATCATGTATATATTACATGTTATTATGAATGTTACTACATGACATATATACTTACAACATGTATATATTACATGTTATTATGAATGTTACTACATGACATATATACTTACATCACGTATATATTACATGTTATTATGAATGTTACTACATGACATACATACTTACATCATGTATATATTACATGTTATTATGAATGTTACTACATGACATATATACTTACATCATGTATATATTACATGTTATTATGAATGTTACTACATGACATATATACTTACATCATGTATATATTACCTGTTATTATGAATGTTACTAGATACTACATATATACTTACATCATGTATATATTACATGTTATTATGAATGTTACTACATGACTTATATACTTACATCATGTATATATTACATGTTATTATGAATGTTACTCCATGACATATATACTTACATCATGTATATATTACATGTTATTATGAATGTTACTACATGACATATATACTTACATCATCATGTCATATCAATTCCTAGATATGGTCGAAATTATTTAAAGTGCACTATGCATAATAAACGTAACATTATTAATATTGCTACTACGGATACTTTCAACAAAAACTCCTCAAAACAGCCCACTACCTATAATATGGGCTTTTTAAACATAAGGTCATTGTCTTCCAAAACGTTATTAGTTAATGAAGTCATCAGAGACAACAATCTTGATGTCGTTGGTCTAGCCGAGACCTGGCTCAAACCAGACGAATTTTTTGCGCTGGGTGAGGCGTCTCCTCCTGGCTATGCGGGAACGCATATTGCCCGCCCCATTAAAAGGGGTGGGGGTGTTGCACTAATATACAACAAAAACTTTAGCCTTACCTCGGACCTAAATAATAAATATAACTCATTTGAGGTGCTTACTGTGAGGTTTGTCACACCGCTGCCTCTCCACCTGGCTGTCATCTACCGCCCCCCTGGGCCCTATTCGGACTTTATCAATGAATTTTCAGAGTTCGTTGCTGATCTAGTGACGCACGCCGACAATATAATCATAATGGGAGACTTTAACATCCATATGAATACCCCATCGGACCCTCCATGCGTGGCGCTCCAGACTATAATTGATAGCTGTGGTCTTACACAAATAATAAATGAACCCACGCATCGCAACGGTAATACGATAGATCTAGTGCTTGTCAGGGGTGTCACCACCTCTAAAGTTACGATACTCCCGTACACTAAAGTAATGTCCGATCATTACCTTATAAAATTCGAAGTTCTGACTCATTGTCAACAAACTAATAATAATAATAATAACTACTATAGCAGCCGCAACATTAATACTGCCACAACGACGACTCTTACTGACCTACTGCCTTCAGTAATGGCGCCATTCCCAAATTATGTGGGCTCTATTGATAACCTCACTAACAGCTTTAACGACGCCCTGCGCGACACCATTGATATTGTAGCACCGCTAAAGCTAAAAAGGGCCCCTAAAAGGCGTACCCCATGGTTTACAGAAGAAACTAAAGCCCAGAAATTATCATGTAGAAAGCTGGAACGCAAATGGCGTGCGACTAAACTTGAGGTTTTCCATCAAGCATGGAGTGATAGTTTAATAACTTATAAACGCATGCTTACCTCAGCTAAAGCTAAATATTACTCAAATCTCATCCACCTCAACAAAAATGATCCTAAATTTTTGTTTAGTACAGTAGCATCGCTAACCCAACAAGGGACTCCTCCCAGTAGCTCCACCCACTCAGCAGATGACTTTATGAATTTCTTTAATAAGAAAATTGAAGTCATTAGAAAAGAGATTAAAGACAATGCATCTCAGCTACAACTGGGTTCTATTAACACAAATACGACTGTATATACGACGGACATTGCCCTCCAAAATAGTTTCTCTCTCTTTGATGAAATAACATTGGAGGAATTGTTAAAATGTGTAAATGGGACAAAACAAACAACATGTTTACTTGACCCAATTCCTGGGAAACTTATCAAGGAGCTTTTTGTTTTATTAGGTCCATCAGTGTTAAATATTATAAACTTATCACTTTCCTCTGGTACTGTTCCTCTAGCATTCAAAAAAGCGGTTATTCATCCTCTACTCAAAAGACCTAACCTCGATCCTGACCTCATGGTGAACTACCGGCCGGTGTCCCACCTACCGTTTATCTCGAAAATTCTCGAAAAAATTGTCGCACAGCAGCTAAATGAACACTTAGTGACTAACAATCTCTGTGAACCTTTTCAATCCGGTTTCAGGGCAAATCACTCTACGGAGACAGCCCTCGCAAAAATGACTAATGATCTATTGCTAACGATGGATTCTGATGCGTCATCTATGTTGCTGCTTCTTGATCTTAGCGCCGCTTTCGATACTGTTGATCATAATATTTTATTAGAGCGTATCAAAACACGTATTGGTATGTCAGACTTAGCCTTGTCTTGGTTTAACTCTTATCTTACTGACAGGATGCAGTGTGTCTCCCATAACAATGTGACCTCGGACTATGCTAAGGTAACGTGCGGAGTTCCCCAGGGTTCGGTTCTTGGCCCTGCACTCTTTAGTATTTACATGCTGCCGCTAGGTGACATCATACGCAAGTACGGTGTTAGCTTTCACTGTTATGCTGATGACACTCAACTCTACATGCCCCTAAAGCTGACCAACACGCCGGATTGTAGTCAGCTGGAGGCGTGTCTTAATGAAATTAAACAATGGATGTCCGCTAACTTTTTGCAACTCAATGCTAAGAAAACGGAAATGCTGATTATCGGTCCTGCTAGACACCAACATCTATTTAATAATACCACCTTAACATTTGACAACCAAACAATTAAACAAGGCGACTCGGTAAAGAATCTGGGTATTATCTTCCACCCAACTCTCTCGTTTGAGTCACACATTAAGAGTGTTACTAAAACGGCCTTCTTTCATCTCCGTAATATCGCTAAAATTCGTTCCATTTTGTCCACTAGCGACGCTGAGATCATTATTCATGCGTTCGTTACATCTCGTCTCGATTACTGTAACGTATTATTTTCGGGCCTCCCTATGTCTAGCATTAAAAGATTACAGATGGTACAAAATGCGGCTGCTAGACTTTTGACAAAAACAAGAAAGTTTGATCATATTACGCCTATACTGGCTCACTTGCACTGGCTTCCTGTGCACCTAAGATGCGACTTTAAGGTTTTACTACTTACGTATAAAATACTACACGGTCAAGCTCCTGCCTATCTTGACGATTGTATTGTACCATATGTCCCGGCAAGAAATCTGCGTTCAAAGAACTCCGGCTTATTAGTGATTCCCAGAGCCCAAAAAAAGTCTGCGGGCTATAGAGCGTTTTCTATTCGGGCTCCAGTACTATGGAATGCCCTCCCGGTAACAGTTAGAGATGCTACCTCAGTAGAAGCATTTAAGTCTCATCTTAAAACTCATTTGTATACTCTAGCCTTTAAATAGACTCCCTTTTTAGACCAGTTGATCTGCCGTTTCTTTTCTTTTCTTTTCTACTCTGCTCCGGGGTGGACTGCTAGCCTGTCCATCAGATGGGGACATCTCTACGCTGCTGACCCGTCTCCACTCGGGATGGTTCCCGCTGGCCCCACCATGGACTGGACTTTCGCTGATGTGTTGGACTTTCACAATATTATGTCAGACCCACTCGACACCGAGGATGTCGTTGTGGCTTGTACAGCCCTTTGAGACACTTGTGATTTAGGGCTATATAAATAAACATTGATTGATTGATTGATTGATGTATATATTACATGTTATTATGAATGTTACTACATGACATATATACTTACATCATGTATATATTACATGTTATTATGAATGTTACTAGATACTACATATATACTTACATCATGTATATATTACATGTTATTATGAATGTTACTACATGACTTATATACTTACATCATGTATATATTACATGTTATTATGAATGTTACTACATGACATATATACTTACATCATGTATATATTACATGTTATTATCAATGTTACTAGATACTACATATATACTTTCATCATGTATATATTACATGTTATTATGAATGTTACTACATGACATATATACTTACATCATGTATATATTACATGTTATTATGAATGTTACTACATGACATATATACTTACATCATGTATATATTACATGTTATTATGAATGTTACTACATGACGTATATACTTACATCATGTATATATTACATGTTATTATGAATGTTACTACATGACATATATACTTACATCATGTATATATTACATGTTATTATGAATGTTACTACATGACTTATATACTTACGTCATGTATATATTACATGTTATTATGAATGTTACTACATGACATATATACTTACATCATGTATATATTACATGTTATTATGAATGTTACTACATGACATATATACTTACATCATGTATATATTACATGTTATTATGAATGTTACTAGATACTACATATATACTTACATCATGTATATATTACATGTTATTATGAATGTTACTACATAACTTATATACTTACATCATGTATATATTACATGTTATTATGAATGTTACTACATGACATATATACTTACATCATGTATATGTGACATGTTATTATGAATGTTACTACATGACATATATACTTACATCATGTATATATTACATGTTATTATGAATGTTACTACATGACATATATACTTACATCACGTATATATTACATGTTATTATGAATGTTACTACATGACATACATACTTACATCATGTATATATTACATGTTATTATGAATGTTACTACATGACATATATACTTACATCATGTATATATTACATGTTATTATGAATGTTCCTACATGACATATATACTTACATCATGTATATATTACATGTTATTATGAATGTTACTACATGACATATATACTTACATCATGTATATATTACATGTTATTATGAATGTTACTAGATACTACATATATACTTACATCATGTATATATTACATGTTATTATGAATGTTACTACATGACTTATATACTTACATCATGTATATATTACATGTTATTATGAATGTTACTACATGACATATATACTTACATCATGTATATATTACATGTTATTATCAATGTTACTAGATACTACATATATACTTTCATCATGTATATATTACATGTTATTATGAATGTTACTACATGACGTATATACTTACATCATGTATATATTACATGTTATTATGAATATTACTACATGACATATATACTTACATCATGTATATATTACATGTTATTATGAATGTTACTACATGACCTATATACTTACATCATGTATATATTACATGTTATTATGAATGTTACTAGATACTACATATATATTACATGTTATTATGAATGTTACTACATGACATATATACTTACATCACGTATATATTACATGTTATTATGAATGTTACTACATGACATATATACTTACATCATGTATATATTACATGTTATTATGAATGTTACTACATGACATATATACTTACATCATGTATATATTACTAGTTATTATGAATGTTACTACATGACATATATACTTACATCACGTATATATTACATGTTATTATGAATGTTACTACATGACATATATACTTACATCATGTATATATTACATGTTATTATGAATGTTACTACATGACATATATACTTACATCATGTATATATTACCTGTTATTATGAATGTTACTAGATACTACATATATACTTACATCATGTATATATTACATGTTATTATGAATGTTACTACATGACTTATATACTTACATCATGTATATATTACATGTTATTATGAATGTTACTCCATGACATATATACTTACATCATGTATATATTACATGTTATTATGAATGTTACTACATGACATATATACTTACATCATGTATATATTACATGTTATTATAAATGTTACTACATTACATATATACTTACATCATGTATATATTACATGTTATTATCAATGTTACTAGATACTACATATATACTTTCATCATGTATATATTACATCTTATTATGAATGTTACTACATGACATATATACTTACATCATGTATATATTACATGTTATTATGAATGTTACTACATGACATATATACTTACATCATGTATATATTACATGTTATTATGAATGTTACTACATGACTTATATACTTACATCATGTATATATTACATGTTATTATGAATGTTACTACATGACATATATACTTACATCATGTATATGTGACATGTTATTATGAATGTTACTACATGACATATATACTTACATCATGTATATATTACATGTTATTATCAATGTTACTAGATACTACATATATACTTTCATCATGTATATATTACATCTTATTATGAATGTTACTACATGACATATATACTTACATCATGTATATATTACATGTTATTATGAATGTTACTACATGACATATATACTTACATCATGTATATATTACATGTTATTATAAATGTTACTACATGACATATATACTTACATCATGTATATATTACATGTTATTATGAATGTTACTAGATACTACATATATACTTACATCATGTATATATTACATGTTATTATGAATGTTACTACATGACTTATATACTTACATCATGTATATATTACATGTTATTATGAATGTTACTACATGACATATATACTTACATCATGTATATGTGACATGTTATTATGAATGTTACTACATGACATATATACTTACATCATGTATATATTACATGTTATTATGAATGTTACTACATGACATATATACTTACATCACGTATATATTACATGTTATTATGAATGTTACTACATGACATACATACTTACATCATGTATATATTACATGTTATTATGAATGTTACTACATGACATATATACTTACATCATGTATATATTACATGTTATTATGAATGTTACTACATGACATATATACTTACATCATGTATATATTACATGTTATTATGAATGTTACTACATGACATATATACTTACATCATGTATATATTACATGTTATTATGAATGTTACTAGATACTACATATATACTTACATCATGTATATATTACATGTTATTATGAATGTTACTACATGACTTATATACTTACATCATGTATATATTACATGTTATTATGAATGTTACTACATGACATATATACTTACATCATGTATATATTACATGTTATTATCAATGTTACTAGATACTACATATATACTTTCATCATGTATATATTACATGTTATTATGAATGTTACTACATGACATATATACTTACATCATGTATATAAATCCTTGATGGAGGCGTTTGGTTGTTTTTTAAGGGCTTTATAGGCAGAACAGAGCGACTTAAATCAGCTCCAATGTTAGCCGACTTTTGCTTGCATTTATTGAATATTTAGAATGCAAAAAAATAATAATAATTGATTCTGAGCAATGAGCAAAATCCCCACAAAAAAAGTGCAGTTCCCCTTAAAAGGCAATCATTCACAACTTGGTGAAACTGAATAAGAATACTGACAAACAAATACATTCAAATCTATTTGTAATCATGCAAAATGTATTTGTTTACTCGCTGTCGTGTTGCACATTGAGTACAAACAAAAGTGTTTGAACAAAACTAACTCTATGTCGTTGTGGCTTGTGCAGCCCTTTGAGACACTGGTGATTTAGGGCTATATAAGTAAACACTGATTGATTGATATCAGCGTCCCATTAGTGGTCTCCCATTATTGCTGACATTAACGTGGTGACGATGTCGTCTGGCTGGAAAGTGCAAGTCACCCGTATGGAAGATGACATCCCACCTCTCCATGTCCTCCATTGGTGTGTTGGACTTGGCTGACCCGGGAGGACACCTCATCCCCTTAGTCATCGCTGCACTCCTCGGTCCAGATGCCAGGATGACTGCCTTCCCCTCGCTCCGAGCTGGAAATGACCACCATCATTGAGTCGCTCTCTAAATGCTGCAGGGAGGTTTATTAACGAGGACTGAAACAGAGAATGCATGGAGTGCACAGAGGCGTACATCCACTGTTGCATTCCTCCTGATTCCTGCTACCTACGTCCACGCGGGTTCTCTTAATTGAAAAGGGAAATGAATCACAACGGATAGTGGGATTGAAATCAAGGCGGGGGGAGGCGCCGTGAGAGTGGGTCCGATTCCCCCCAAGGACGTCGAGCCACGAGGCGACACTTTGAAAACACACACCAGCTCACGCCGAGTGGACGCCATCAGGAGCGCGAGTCTGAGGTCCTGGATCTCGTCTTCTGAGGTCAGTGGAGTGTGACATGTCCTGTTTGTTTATTCTGGCACACTTCTACCTCCGGTCAACATATGAAATAACAAGTGTGTGCAAGAAATTGAAATGCGCCCCCTTTGGCCAAAATGTATTAAAAAAATGAATAAATATGTATATGGAGATATACTGTAATAACTTGAAGTAAATGATGAAACCAATTACAAAAGAAGAACTAAAAGTGAAGTGAATTATATTCATATAGCGCTTTTTCTCTAGTGCAGGGGTCACCAACGCGGTGCCCGCGGGCACCAGGTAGCCCGTAAGGACCAGATGAGTCGCCCGCTGGCCTGTTCTAAAAATAGCTCAAATAGCAGCACTTACCAGTGAGCTGCCTCTATTTTTTATACTGTATTTATTTACTAGCAAGCTGGTCTCGCGTTGCCCGACATTTTTAATTCTAAGAGAGACAAAACTCAAATAGAATTTGAAAATCCAAGAAAATATTTTAATATTTTTTAAATTTTATTTATTTACTAGCAAGCTGGTCTCGCTTTGCCCGACATTTTTAATTCTAAGAGAGACAAAACTCAAATAGAATTTGAAAATCCAAGAAAATATTTTAATATTTTTAAAATTGTATTTATTTACTAGCAAGCTGGTCTCGCTTTGCCCGACATTTTTAATTCTAAGAGAGACAAAACTCAAATAGAATTTGAAAATCCAAGAAAATATTTTAATATTTTTTAAATTTTATTTATTTACTAGCAAGCTGGTCTCGCTTTGCCCGACATTTTTAATTCTAAGAGAGACAAATCTCAAAAAGAATTTGAAAATCCAAGAAAATATTTTAATATTTTTTAAATTGTATTTATTTCCTAGCAAGCTGGTCTCGCTTTGCCCGACATTTTTAATTTTAAGAGAGACAAAACTCAAATAGAATTTGAAAATCCAAGAAAATATTTTAAAGACTTGGTCTTCACTTGTTTAAATAAATTCATTCATTTTTTTTTACTTTGCTTCTTATAACTTTCAGAAAGACAATTTTAGAGAAAAAATACAACCTTAAAAATGATTTTAGGATTTTTAAACACATATACCTTTTTACCTTTTAAATTCCTTCCTCTTCTTTCCTGACAATTTAAATCAATGTTCAAGTAAATTAATTGTTTTTATTGTAAAGAATAATAAATAAATTGTAATTTAATTCTTCATTTTAGCTTCTGTTTTTTCGACGAAGAATATTTGTGAAATATTTCTTCAAACTTATTATGATTCAAATTCAAAAAAAATATTCTGGCAAATCTAGAAAATCTGTCGAATCAAATTTAAATCTTATTTCAAAGTCTTTTGAATTTCTTTAAAAAAAATTGTTCTGGAAAATCTAGAAGAAATAATGATTTGTCTTTGTTAGAAATATAGCTTGGTCCAATTTGTTATACATTCTAACAAAGTGCAGATTGGATTTTAACCTATTTAAAACATGTCATCAACATTCTAAAATTAGGCTTAATCAGGAAAAATTACTAATGATGTTCCATAAATTATTTTTTTAATTTTTTCAAAAAGATTCGAATTAGCTAGTTTTTCTTTTCTTTTTTTCGGTTGAATTTTGAATTTTAAAGAGTCGAAATTGAAGATAAACTATGTTTCAAAATTTAATTGTCATTTTTTTCGTGTTTTCTCCTCTTTTAAACCGTTCAATTAAGTGTAAATATCATTAATTATTAATAATAACATAGAGTTAAAAGTAAATTGAGCAAATTGGCTATTTCTGGCAATTTATTGAAGTGTGTATCAAACTGGTAGCCCTTCGCATTAATCACTACCCAAGAAGTAGCTCTTGGTTCCAAAAAGGTTGGTGACCCCTGCCCTAGTGACTCAAAGCGCTTTACATAGTGAAAGGCAATATGTAAGTGACATTTAAAGCAGTGTGGGTGGCACTGGGGGCAGGTGGGTCAGGTGTCTTGCCCAAGGACACAACAGCAGTGACTAGCGGGGATCGAACCTGGAACCCTCAAGTTGCTGGCACGGCCGCTCTGCCAACCGAGCTGTACCGCCCCAAAAAGCAGTCTTTTTTCTCACAATGTGTCGACTTTTTTCTTATAAAATCGGGAACAATTTCTTATATTCTTTCTGTTTCTGTAATATTGCAGTATTTTCTCGTAAAATTAATACTTTTTCATGTAAATTGGCGACATTTGTCATATAAAATTCGGACTTGTATCACAATATTTTTGTGTTGTTCTTGTGAAATAAATATTATTTTTTTGTAAAATGATGACTTTTGTCACAACTTTGCCAAGTAAATTTCCGATTATTATTATAATATTGCCAACATTTTTAAGTAATTTTATAAAATTGTGACTTTTGTCGAGTAAAATAAGGACCCTTCATGAAATTGCCAAAATGTTAAGCTTTTTCTTGTGAAATTGCGACTGTTATTGAGTCAAATTCCAACTTTTATCATAACGTTGCACAAGTGTTCAGTTTTTCTTGTAAAATCTTGACTTGCGTTGAGTAAAATGACGACTTTTATTATAATACTGCCAACATTCCAAGTTTTTCTTGTGAAATTGTGACCTTTTTCTTGTGAAATTACAACTGTTATTGAGTAAAAATCCAACTTTTATCATAATATTGCACAAATGTTCAGTTTTTCTTGTAAAATGTTGACCTGCGTTGAGTAAAATGAGGACTTTTATTATAATACTGCCAACATTGTAAGTTTTTCTTGTGAAATTGTGACCTTTTTCTTGTGAAATTCCAACTCATTTTTCACAACAAGCTCTTTTATATTCGCATAGTATGTATATATTATTAATGTTGTAAATACACTTCTTTATAATTCTAGAAAGGCTGGTCCTAAAGAGGGAGGCTTTTTTCTCAGGTCTCAAGAAGGTACGAAATACAAAAGTGTGTGTGTGTGTGTGTGTGTGTTTGTGTGTGTGTGTGTGTGTGTGTGTGTGTGTATGTGTGTGTGTGTCCAGTGGATACTCCCCCTGACTCACAGGTTGAGTCACATCTTAGTACATCCCGTCCGTCCCTTCTCATCTTGCACCTTGCCCCGCCCCCATCTAAGTCCAACCCCTTTACCCACGCCCCTCCCCTTCATCCTCAGCCTGTGACTCACAGTGCCAGTATCATGTGACTCACAGTGCCAGTATCATGTGACAACCAAACGATCACACCCTGGTCTCTCTCCTAAACTCGCATTCATTTTTAACACACACACACACACACACACACACACACACACACACACACACACACACACACACACACACACACACACACACACACACACACACATACATGTCTTGCCTACTTTGTGTGGACCCACGTTTAGTTAGTAGGTTGTGAGGGCCCCCCTTTCCACTATAGCTAGAATGATGAAAAAAATATATATCTAGCCCTAGATGGGAGTAGAGTGTTGCACCTAGGGATGTCCGATAATGGCTTTTCGCCGATATCCGATATTCCGATATTGTCCAACTCTTTAATTACCGATACCGATATCAACCGATATATGCAGTCGTGGAATTAACACATTATTATGCCTAATTTGGACAACCAGGTATGGTGAAGATATGGTACTTTAAAAAAAAAAAAAAATAATAAGATAAATAAATTAAAAACATTTTCTTGAATAAAAAAGAAAGTAAAACAATATAAAAACAGTTACATAGAAACTAGTAATGAATGAAAATGAGTCAAATTAACTGTTAAAGGTTAGTACTATTAGTGGAGCAGCAGCACGCACAATCATGTGTGCTTACGGACTGTATCCCTTGCAGACTGTATTGATATATATTGATATATAATGTAGGAACCAGAATATTAATAACAGAAAGAAACAACCCTTTTGTGTGAATGAGTGTGAATGGGAGAGGGAGGTTTTTTTTTTGGGTTGGAGCACTAATTATAAGTGTATCTTGTGTTTTTTATGTTGATTTAATAAAACATTTTTTTAAAAATTTAAAAAAACGATACCGATAATTTTTTTTTGGGTTGGTGCACTAATCGTAAGTGTATCTTGTGTTTTTTATGTTGATTTAATAAAAAAAATTTAAAAAATAATTTTAAAAAAACGATACCGATAATATTTTTTTTGGGTTGGTGCACTAATCGTAAGTGTATCTTGTGTTTTTTTATGTTGATTTAATTTTTTTTTTTAAATAATAATAAAAAAAAACGATACCGATAATATTTTTTTTGGGTTGGTGCACTAATCGTAAGTGTATCTTGTGTTTTTTATGTTGATTTAATAAAATTTTTTTAAAAATTAATTAAAAAAAAACCGATACCGATAATATTTTTTGGGGTTGGTGCACTAATTCTAAGTGTATCTTGTGTTTTTTATGTTGATTTAATTTAAAAAAATAATAATAATAAAAAAAAATTATACCGATAATATTTTTTTTGGGTTGGTGCACTAATCGTAAGTGTATCTTGTGTTTTTTATGTTGATTTAATAAAAAAATTAAAACAATTAATATAAAAAAAACGATACCGATAATATTTTTTTTGGGTTGGTGCACTAATCGTAAGTGTATATTGTGTTTTTTATGTTGATTTAATTAAAAAAAACAAAAAAAAACCGATACCGATAATATTTTTTTGGGGTTGGTGCACTAATCGTAAGTGTATCTTGTGTTTTTTATGTTGATTTAATTAAAAAAAAAATAAAAAAATAAAAAAACGATACCGATAATATTTTTTTTGGGTTGGTGCACTAATCGTAAGTATATCTTGTGTTTTTTATGTTGATTTAATTAAAAAATAATTATAAAAAAAAAACCATACCATTAATATTTTTTTTGGGTTGGTGCACTAATCGTAAGTGTATCTTGTGTTTTTTATGTTGATTTAATTTAAAAAAAAAATAATAATAAAAAAAAAATGATACCCAATTTTTTTTGGGTTTGTGCACTAATCGTAAGTGTATCTTGTGTTTTTTATGTTGATTTAATTAAAAAAAAAAAAAAAAATTTAAAAAACGATACGGATAATATTTTTTTTGGGTTGGTGCACTAATCGTAAGTGTATCTCTTGTTTTTTATGTTGATTTAATTTAAAGAAATAAAAATAATTAAAAAAACCATACCGATAATATTTTTTTTGGGTTGGTGCACTAATCGTAAGTGTATCTTGTGTTTTTTATGTTGATTTAATTTAAAAAAAAAATAATAATAAAAAAAAAATGATACCCAATTTTTTTTGGGTTTGTGCACTAATCGTAAGTGTATCTTGTGTTTTTTATGTTGATTTAATTAAAAAAATAAAATAAAATTTAAAAAAACGATACGGATAATATTTTTTTTGGGTTGGTGCACTAATCGTAAGTGTATCTCTTGTTTTTTATGTTGATTTAATTTAAAGAAATAAAAATAATTTAAAAAAACGATACCGATAATATTTTTTTTGGGTTGGTGCACTAATCGTAAGTGTATCTTGTGTTTTTTATGTTGATTTAATTTTAAAAAAATAAAATAATAATAAAAAACGATACCCAATTTTTTTGGGGTTTGTGCACTAATCGTAAGTGTATCTTGTGTTTTTTATGTTGATTTAATTGAAAAATAAAAAAAATTAATTTAAAAAAAACCGATACGATAATATTTTTTTGGGGTTGGTGCACTAATCGTAAGTGTATCTTGTGTTTTTTATGTTGATTTAATTTAAAAAAAAATAAATAAATTAAAAAAAAACATACGGATAATATTTTTTTTGGGTTGGTGCACTAATCGTAAGTGTATCTTGTGTTTTTTATGTTGATTTAATTTAAAAAAATAAAAATAATTTAAAAAAATGATACCGATAATATTTTTTTTGGGTTAGTGCACTAATCGTAAGTGTATCTTGTGTTTTTTATGTTGATTTAATAAAAAAATTAAAAAAATTAATTAAAAAAAAACGATACCGATAATATTTTTTTGGGGTTGGTGCACTAATCGTAAGTGTATCTTGTGTTTTTTATGTTGATTTAATTTAAAAAAAAAATAATAATAAAAAAAAAACGATACCGATAATATTTTTTTGGGTTGGTGCACTAATCGTAAGTGTATCTTGTGTTTTTTATGTTGATTTAATTTAAAAAAATAATAATAATAAAAAAAAACGATACCGATAATATTTTTTTTGGGTTGGTGCACTAATCGTAAGTCTATCTTGTGTTTTTTATGTTGATTTAATTAAAAAATTAAAAAAATTCATTTAAAAAAACGATACCGATAATATTTGTTTGGGGTTGGTGCACTAATCGTAAGTGTATCTTGTGTTTTTTATGTTGATTTAATTTTTTTTTTTAAATAAAATAAAAAAAAACGATACCGATCATATTTTTTTTGGGTTGGTGCGCTAATCGTAAGTGTATCTTGTGTTTTTTATGTTGATTTAATTTAAAAACAAAAAAAAACAAAAAAAAAACGATACCGATAATATTTTTTTTGGGTTGGTGCACTAATCGTAAGTGTATCTTGTGTTTTTTATGTTGATTTAATTTAAAAAAAAAAAAAAAATTTAAAAAAATGATACCGATAATATTTTTTTTGGGTTAGTGCACTAATCGTAAGTGTATCTTGTGTTTTTTATGTTGATTTAATAAAAAAATTAAAAAAATAAATTTAAAAAAAACGATACCGATAATATTTTTTTGGGGTTGGTGCACTAATCGTAAGTGTATCTTGTGTTTTTTATGTTGATTTAATTTAAAAAAAAATAATAATAAAAAAAAAACGATACCGATGATATTTTTTTGGGGTTGGTGCACTAATCGTAAGTGTATCTTGTGTTTTTTATGTTGATTTAATTTAAAAAAAATAAATAAATAAAAAAAAAACATACGGATAATATTTTTTTTGGGTTGGTGCACTAATCGTAAGTGTATCTTGTGTTTTTTATGTTGATTTAATTTAAAAAAATAAAAATAATTTAAAAAAATGATACCGATAATATTTTTTTTGGGTTAGTGCACTAATCGTAAGTGTATCTTGTGTTTTTTATGTTGATTTAATAAAAAAATTAAAAAAATTAATTTAAAAAAAACGATACCGATAATATTTTTTTGGGGTTGGTGCACTAATCGTAAGTGTATCTTGTGTTTTTTATGTTGATTTAATTTAAAAAAAAAATAATAATAAAAAAAAAAACGATACCGATAATATTTTTTTGGGTTGGTGCACTAATCGTAAGTGTATCTTGTGTTTTTTATGTTGATTTAATTTATTAAAAAAAAAAATAATAAAAAAAAACGATACCGATAATATTTTTTTTGGGTTGGTGCACTAATCGTAAGTCTATCTTGTGTTTTTTATGTTGATTTAATTAAAAAATTAAAAAAATTAATTAAAAAAAAACGATACCGATAATATTTGTTTGGGGTTGGTGCACTAATCGTAAGTGTATCTTGTGTTTTTTATGTTGATTTAATTTTTAAAAAAAAATTAAAAAAAAAAAAACGATACCGATAATATTTTTTTTGGGTTGGTGCACTAATCGTAAGTGTATCTTGTGTTTTTTATGTTGATTTAATTTAAAAACAAAACAAAACAAAAAAAAAACGATACCGATAATATTTTTTTTGGGTTGGTGCACTAATCGTAAGTGTATCTTGTGTTTTTTATGTTGATTTAATTTAAAAAAATAAAAATAATTTAAAAAAATGATACCGATAATATTTTTTTTGGGTTAGTGCACTAATCGTAAGTGTATCTTGTGTTTTTTATGTTGATTTAATAAAAAAATTGAAAAAATAAATTTAAAAAAAACGATACCGATAATATTTTTTTGGGGTTGGTGCACTAATCGTAAGTGTATCTTGTGTTTTTTATGTTGATTTAATTTAAAAAAAAAAAATAATAAAAAAAAAACGATACTGATAATATTTTTTTGGGTTGGTGCACTAATCGTAAGTGTATCTTGTGTTTTTTATGTTGATTTAATTTAAAAAAAATAATAATAATAAAAAAAAACGATACCGATAATATTTTTTTTGGGTTGGTGCACTAATCGTAAGTCTATCTTGTGTTTTTTATGTTGATTTAATTAAAAAATTAAAAAAATTCATATAAAAAAACGATACCGATAATATGTTTTTGGGGTTGGTGCACTAATCGTAAGTGTATCTTGTGTTTTTTATGTTGATTTAATAAAAAAAAAAAAAAAAAAAAAAAAAAAAACATACCGATAATATTTTTTTTGGGTTGGTGCACTAATCGTAAGTGTATCTTGTGTTTTTATGTTGATTTAATTTAAAAACAAAAAAACAAAAAAAAAAAAAACGATACCGATAATATTTTTTTTGGGTTGGTGCCCTAATCGTAAGTGTATCTTGTGTTTTTTATGTTGATTTAATTTAAAAAAAAAATAATAATTAAAAAAAACGATACCGATAATATTTTTTTTGGGTTGGTGCACTAATCGTAAGTGTATCTTGTGTTTTTTATGTTGATTTAATTTAAAAAAAAACAAACAAAAAAAAAAAAAAAACGATACCGATAATAAAAAAAAACGATACCAATAATTTAATTTTAAAACATTTATCGGACATCCCTAGTTGCAACCTCACTTCAGAATGCAAAACACACAAAGTAAAAAAAATATTTGACTTCTGTAGTTGTGAGGACCGGGCAAATGTCCTCACAAGTCAAAAGATCCTCACAGAAAGGTGGTTTATCAAGTGTATGTCCACACAAGGACGGTGAGACAAGTGCACACACACACGGCCAAACAGTTGGCTGGCTGGCGTTAATTCCCTGGCTTAGTGGGCCTCTAAGCAGAGCCCAGGCAGGCCCTGCTGGGAATGGGGCCCTGCAGGCGCCCACAGAATGCTAATGATGTCATTAACCTCTGGACTCTGGGTCGGGGGGGAAAGTGGCTCCGAGAGGCAAAGATCACGTCACTCATTATGCATTAGAAATGCTGGCGCTGGCCCAGCAAAATAGACTTAACCAAATGATAAAGTAAGATTTTTTGGAGGTTTTTGATGCTACATAATTAGCGCACTAACGGACAGTCGCTAGTTTGGTTTCAAATCAGACAAAGACTTTCTTTGCTGGTTTTAAAGGGGAACTGCACTTTTTATTTTGTATTTTGCCTATTGTTCACAATCATTATGAAAGACATGACGACCGATTTTTTATGCATTCTAATTTGTAAATAAAGGTGAAAAAAAGTCCCATAAAATCCAATAAATAACTATTCAAAAAGTGCCAAATATACTCCATTTACATTTGGTGACTTGAATATGAACAACTATTAGTGATATTGTTATTATAAATAATGAACAAGTATTAGTGATATTGTTATTATAAATATGAACAACTATTAGTGATATTGTTATTATGAATATGAACAAGTATTAGTCATATTGTTATTATAAATATGAACAAGTATTAGTGATATTGTTATTGTAAATATGAACAAGTATTAGTGATATTGTTATTATAAATATGAACAAGTATTTGTGATATTGTTATTATAAATATGAACAAGTATTAGTGATATTGTTATTATAAATATTAACAAGTATTAGTGATATTGTTATTATAAATATGAACAAGTATTAGTAATATTTTCATTATAAATATTAACAAGTATAAGCGATATTGTTATTATAAATATTAACAAGTATTAGTGATATTGTTATTATAAATATGAACAAGTTTTTGTGATATTGTTATTATAAATATTAACAAGTATTAGTGATATTGTTATTATAAATATTAACAAGTTTTAGTGATATTTTTAATATAAATATTAACAAGTATTAGTGATTTTATTATAAATATTATCAATTATTAGTGATATTTTTATTATAAATATTAACAAGTATTGGTGATATTGATATTATAAATATTAACAAGTTTGAGTGATATTGTTATTATAAATATGAGCAAGCATTAGTGATATTGTTATTATAAATATTAACAAGTTTTAGTGATATTGTTATTATAAATAAAAACAAGTATTAGTGATATTATTATAAATATAATCAATTATTAGTGATCTTTTTATTGTACATATTAACAAGTATTAGTCATATTGTTATTATAAATATTAACAAGTATTAGTCATATTGTTATTATAAATATTAACAAGCATTAGTGATATTTTTATTATAAATATTAACAAGTATTAGTGATATTGTTATTATAAATATTAACGAGTATTAGTGATATTGTTATTATAAATATTAACAAGTTTTTGTGATATTGTTATTATAAATATTAACAAGTATTAGTGATATTGTTATTGTAAATATTAACAAGTATTAGTGATATTGTTATTATACATATTAACAAGTTTTAGTGATATTGTTATTATAAATATTAACAAGTATTAGTGATATTGTTATTATAAATATGAATACGTTTTAGTGATATTTTTATTATAAATATGAACAAGTATTAGTGATATTGTTATTATAAATATGAACAAGTATTAGTGATATTGTTATTATAAATATTAGCAAGTTTTTGTGATATTGTTATTATAAATATTAACAAGTATTAATGATATTGTTATTATAAATATAAATATTAACAATTGTTATGAATATTTAAGATATTAATTTCATATTTATATGTTTTGGAAAAGTAGTGCACATTTTGTTAAACTAAAATATATATATATATATATATATATATATATATATATATATATGTATATATATTCATATATATATATATATATATATATATATATATATATATATATATATATATATATATATATATATATATATATATATTCATATATATATATATATATATATATATATATATATATATATATATATATATATATATGTATATATATTCATATATATATATATATATATATATATATATATATATATATATATATATATATATATATATATATATATATATATATATATATATATATATATATATATATATATATATATATATATATTTAGTTGAACAAAATGTGCACTACTTTTCCAAAACATATAAATATGAAATTAATATTTTAAATATTCATAACAATTGTTAATATTAATATTTATAATAACAATATCATTAATACTTGTTAATATTTATAATAACAATATCACAAAAACTTGCTAATATTTATAATAACAATATCACTAATACTTGTTCATATTTATAATAACAATATCACTAATACTATAACAATATCACTAATACTATAACAATATCACTAATACTATATATATATATATATATATATATATATATATATATATATATATATATATATATATATATATATATATATATATATATATATATATATATATATATATATATATATATATATATATATAATTTGCAGGCTGTGGGATAATAAAGGCTATTCTTCACAGATGACAGAATGGGGGAAAACATTTTTTTTTCCAGTTTATTTTGTGAATATTGTCAACCCTATCTCATAACTCTGAACATAGATTGAAGCATCGCACCACATTTGACACCATGGGAATAAAAACGTGTGGCTTTGGCGCCACGGTGAGAAAAACCTGGGATGCTTAAATTCTTTAAAATGTATCAGTGTCCCATCCTTCTTTTCCGGAGGTTTCCGTGGGAAGGAAACTAAATGATGAGAAAGGTTTGCAGCTTAGATTGAAGCAAGTCGGCTCACTGACGACTAAAATAAGCACACATTTGTGAAATTACACGTTAAATTGTACATGGAAACATATAGCATGGATCTACACACACACACACACACACACACACACACACACACACACACACACACACACACACACACACACACACACACACACACACACACACACACACACACACACACACACACACACACACGTTTTTCTTTCCTTCTTGAGACCTGAGAAAAATGCTTTCCTCTTTAGGACCAGCCTTTCTAGATATATAAAGAAGTGTATTTACAACATTAATAATATATACATACAATGCAAATATAAAAAAGCTTGTTGTGAAAAATGAGTTGGAATTTCACAAGAAAAAGGTCACAATTTCACAAGAAAAACTTAGAATGTTGGCAGTATTATAATAAAAGTCCTCATTTTACTCTGCGCGAGTCAACATTTTACAAGGAAAAATGAACATGTGTGCAATATTATGATAAAAGTTAGAATTTTACTCAATAACAGTCGCTTAAAACGTTGGCAATTTTATGAAAAGAGTCGTCATTTTACTCAACAAAAGTCACAATTTTATAGGAGAACTTAAAAAATGTTGCCAATATTATAACATAAATCTGAATTTTTATTTGGCAAAAAAGTCATAATTTTACTCCAAAAAATGTCACTGCTTTACAAGAACAACCAAAAAATGTGGTAATATTGTGATAAAAGTCGGAATTTTATATGACAAATGTCACCATTTTGCATTCAAAAGTAATCACTTTACATAAAAAAGTCATAAACTATTGCAATATTACAGAAACAAAATGACATATTAATATTAATTAATTAATTAATTAATTAATT
>NC_084745.1:3563268-3570768 GCF_033978785.1 Entelurus aequoreus
TGCTTTTAGTTCATTTATTTTTTTGATTGTAATTGTTTTTTAATCTTCATTATTTACTTTAAGTTATTACAGTATGTCTCTATATACATATTGGTTTTTATTTTTTTTATTAATTGTGGCCAAAGGGCACGCATTTAAATGTCTTACACACACTTGTTATTTCATATGTTGACCAGAGGGGGAGCACTTTTAAAAGCGACACACAGTCAATTTGAAAAATCCCACCCTCCTTTTGACACACACACACACACACACACAACACACACACACACACACACACACACACACACACACACACACACACACACACACACACACACACACACACACACACACACACACACACACACACACACACACACACACACACACACACACACACACACACACACACACAGGAACACAGCAGAGGAAGAGGAAGTGGCTGCCTTGGAGGAGCGAGACAATTGGGCACTGAGCAAACAACACTTAGAGCAGGAAGTGTCTATAGGAAGGTTTCACTCATTGTTGGGTGTGTGTGTGTGTGTGTGTGTGTGTGTGTGTGTGTGTGTGTGTGTGTGTGTGTGTGTGTGTGTGTGTGTGTGTGGCATTATTTTCCACATTGGAGGTTGGGACTGCTGGTGACAAGGTGCAGAGGTGGTCAACAGCAACATCTGGAGTCTTTCTGCGTCACTACTTTCCATCCAAAAAAAAAGAAGCGTTAATAAAAGCCCTAAATTGCTCCCATTCCCAAATGCAAATCCATATGCTGGATTTGAATGTGCTGCCAAAAGCTCAATTATATCCTGGGCGAGGGCACAGATAAGCTGCAGGACAGCGAGGTGAAAAAGTCAATTATGGAGGAGATGGTTTTGACTTTTTTATGCTGCCATCTTTTTTATTTGAAGGCCATTTCCAAATATTATATGTGTC
This sequence comes from Entelurus aequoreus, assembly GCF_033978785.1. Taxonomy (NCBI): domain Eukaryota; kingdom Metazoa; phylum Chordata; class Actinopteri; order Syngnathiformes; family Syngnathidae; genus Entelurus; species Entelurus aequoreus. Next base: position 3,564,181 of record NC_084745.1, read on the forward strand.
AATACTTTGACATGTTCTTAGAGCCTCTTTTGTACCGACTCTGGTATCAAGAAATGTTGCTTTAACAAGCTTGTATCCTCACTTGGGTGCTTACTACTAATATTTATCATTTCTAATCAGTTGTCATCATCAATATTATTATTATTATTATTATTATTAATCATTGCACTGCATTCATTATTGTGTCCTGCTGGTTTATTCACACACAATATTATTACTGTATGTGACAATATCATTACTGTATGTGACAATAGCATTACTGTATGGTGACAATATCATTACTGTATGGTGACAATATCATTACTGTATGTGACAATATCATTACTGTATGGTGACAATATCATTACTGTATGAACACAACATTATTGTATGGTGACAATATCATTACTGTATGTGACAATATCATTACTGTATGGTGACAATATCATTACTGTATGAACACAACATTATTGTATGGTGACAATATCATTACTGTATGTAACAATATCATTACTGTATGGTGAAAATATCATTACTGTATGTGACAATATCATTACTGTATGGTGACAATATCATTACTGTATGGTGACAATATCATTACTGTATGTGACAATATTATTACTGTATGGTGACAATATCATTACTGTATTTGACAATATCGTTACTGTATGGTGACAATATCATTACTGTATGGTGACAATATCATTACTGTATGGTGACAATATCATTACTGTATGGTGAAAATATCATTACTGTATGTGACAATATCATTACTGTATGTGACAATATCATTATTGTATGGTGACAATATCATTACTGTATGGTGACAATATTATTACTGTATGTGACAATATAATTACTGTATGTAACAATATCATTACTGTATGGTGACAATATTATTACTGTATGTGACAATATCATTACTGTATGTGACAATATCATTACTGTATGGTGATAATATTGTTACTGTATGTGACAATATCATTACTGTATGGTGACAATATCGTTACTGTATGGTGACAATATCATTACTGTATGTGACAATATCATTACTGTATGGTGACAATATCGTTACTGTATGTGACAATATCATTACTGTATGTAACAATATCATTACTGTATGTGACAATATCATTACTGTATGGTGATAATATCGTTACTGTATGTGACAATATCATTACTGTATGGTGACAATATCGTTACTGTATGGTGACAATATCATTACTGTATGTGACAATATCATTACTGTATGGTGACAATATCGTTACTGTATGTGACAATATCATTACTGTATGTAACAATATCATTACTGTATGTGACAATATCATTATTGTATAGTGACAATGAAGAACACAACATTACTGTATGGTGACAATGAAGAACACAACATTACTGTATGGTGACAATACCAATATATCGATGATAAATGTCAGTGTTTATCTGTAAATAATATATAAATAGTAAATGTCAGTATTTATCTGTAAATAACAATATATGAATAATACATGTCAGCATTTATCTGTAAACAACAATATATAAATATTAAATGTCAGTGTTTATCTCACGCCAACAACAAAGACACATCGACTTTAGCGTTAGCTTGTTAGCATTAGCATTCTGTTCACTGGGGTTGAAGCTATTAACGACACAAATGGAATTCAAACGAGCTATGTAGATTAGCTGTGCGCGTACACACAAACCTTCTGTAGATCGACGTGTTTTGGTGGCATCTTCATCCCGGATGACGATCATTTGAAGGAATTATCAAAAATATCGTCCGGATGCATTTTTGCAGCCTGCATACTTTTCCACGTAAAAGACTTAAGTCAAGTGTGATCGAGGGTAGAAAGAAGATCAAAAATGAGAGAAAAATAAGCTAAACTTCTAGTTTTCCATTTTGTGTCCTCTTCTACTGATTTTTTTTTTTTTGAGGAAATGCTGAAAGAGCACGAGGAAACATATTTAAACATATTTTTTGTTCCCAATGTTAGCCATATTGGTTTTGAAGTAATCACAGACAGGGTGACAAAAACATGCACTAACAGTAAATGAGAGAAAAATAAGCTAAACGTCTAGTTTTCTATTTTGTGTCCTCTTCTACTGATTTTTTTTTTGTTGAGGAAATGCTGAAAGAGCACGAGGAAACATATTTAAACATATTTTTTGTTCCCAATGTTAGCCATATTGGTTTTGAAGTAATCACAGACAGGGTGACAAAAACATGCACTAACAGTAAATGAGAGAAAAATAAGCTAAACTTCTAGTTTTCTATTTTTTGTCCTCTTCTACTGATTTTTTTTTTTTTTTTGAGGAAATACTGAAAGAGCACGAGGAAACATATTTAAACATATTTTTTGTTCCCAATGTTAGCCATATTGGTTTTGAAGTAATCACAGACAGGGTGACAAAAACATGCACTAACAGTAAGTGAGTAAAATAACAGGTTTACATGCTTTTTCTCCACACTGTCTTTGCGAGGACACGAGTTCCAGTTCTGCAGACCAGGTCTCACCAGGAGGGGGCAACATATCCAGTCTGGCAGCTCGGTAACGACTCAAAAACAAACTAATACTGCGGGGGAAAAGCCTGGCAGTTAAGAGAACTTGCTTGTCTGGACCTTAAATAGTACTTGAACTTTATTTTGATCAGTTTGATGTGATGGAAGTGCATAAATAAAACACTTATTGTACAACATTTGGTCATTTGTGACAAATATCCGGTGTAGAAGTGTAGATGACATGCTCTAGGGCAGGGGTCACCAACCTTTTTGAAACCAAGAGCTGCTTCTTGGGTAGTGATTAATGCGAAGGGCTACCAGTTTGATACACACTTCAATAAATTGCCAGAAATAGCCAATTTGCTCAATTTACCTTTAACTCTATGTTATTATTAATAATTAATGATATTTACAATTAATTGAACGGTTTAAAAGAGGAGAAAACACGAAAAAAATGACAATGACATTTTGAAACATAGTTTATCTTCAATTTCGATTCTTTAAAATTAAAAATGCAACCGAAAAAAAGAAAAGAAAAACTAGCTAATTCGAATCTTTTTGAAAAAATTAAAAAAAGAATTTATGGAACATCATTAGTAATTTTTCCTGATTAAGATTAATTTTAGAATTTTGATGATATGTTTTAAATAGGTTAAAATCCAATCTGCACTTTGTTAGAATATATAACAAATTGGACCAAGCTATATTTCTAACAAAGACAAATCATTATTTCTTCTAGAATTTCCAGAACAAAAATTTTAAAAGAAATTCAAAAGACTTTGAATTAAGATTTAAATTTGATTCTACAGATTTTCTAGATTTGCCAGAATCATTTTTTTGAATTTTAATCATAATAAGTTTGAAGAAATATTTCACAAATATTCTTAGTCGAAAAAACAGAAGCTAAAATGAAGAATTAAATTAAAATGTATTTATTATTCTTTACAATAAAACATTTTTTTTTACTTGAACATTGATTTAAATTGTCAGGAAAGAAGAGGAAGGAATTTAAAAGGTAAAAAGGTATATGTGTTTAAAAATCCTAAAATATTTTTTAAGGTTGTATTTTTTCTCTAAAATTGTCTTTCTGAAAGTTATAAGGAGCAAAGTAAAAAAATAATGAATTTATTTAAACAAGTGAAGACCAAGTCTTTAAAATATTTCCTTGGATTTTCAAATTCTATTTGAGTTTTGTCTCTCTTAGAATTAAAAATGTCGAGCAAAGCGAGACCAGCTTGTTAGTAAATAAATAAAATTTAAAAAATAGAGGCAGCTCACTGGTCAGTGCTGCTATTTGAGCTATTTTTAGAACAGGCCAGCGGGCTACTCATCTGGTCCTTACGGGCTACCTGGTGCCCGCGGGCACCGCGTTGGTGACCCCTGGTCTAGTGGGTCCTCCTAAGATCTAGTGGGGCCATATTGTGGAATAATAAAGGCCCTCTTCAGAAATGAATCACGGCCTGAACACATAAGAAGGGGCTTTTATGTCTTAAGTTCTTGTTGTCAGGCAGTATCTCATAACACCCCCGACACACACACACACACACACACACACACACACACACACATACACACACACACACACACACACACACACACACACACACACACACACACACACACACACACACACACACACACACACACATTCGTGTATTTCTTACCTTCTGGAGACCTCCGGAGAAAAAAAATGCCTCCCTCTATAGGACCAGCCTTTCTAGATATATAAAGAAGTGTATTTACAACATTAATAATATATACATACTATGCAAACATAAACAAAGCTTGTTGTGAAAAATAAGTTGGAATTTCACAAGAAAAAGGTCACAATTTCACAAGAAAAACTTAGAGTGTTGGCAGTATTATAATAAAAGTTGTCATTTTACTCAACGCAAGTCAACATTTTACAAGAAAAAGGGAACATTTGTGCAATATTATGATAAATGTTGGAATTTGACTCTATAACAGTCACAATTTTATAAGAAAAGCTTAACATGTTGGCAATTTTATGAAAAGAGTCGTAATTTTACTCAACAAAAATGGCAATTTTAAAATGAAACTTAAAAATTTCAGCGATATTGTAATAATAATCGGAATTTTACTTGGCAAAATTATGACAAAAGCCAACATTTTACTACAAACATTAGCAATATTGCGATGAAAGTCAGAATTTTATATGACAAATGTCGCCATTTTACATAAAAAAATAATAATTTTACAAGAACATTTTGCAATATTACAGAAACGGAAAGAATATGAGAAATTGTTCCCAATTTTATAAGAAACAGTCGACACATTGTGAGAAAAAGACGGCTTCTCGCATTTTGTTTATTTTTTTTGTTTGTAATTAGTTTTTAATCTTCATTATTTACTTCTAGTTATTACAGTATGTCTCTATATACATATTTTTTAAATTTATTTTAAATACATTTTGTCCAAAAGGGGCGCATTTCAATTTCTTACACACACTTGTTATTTCATATGTTGACCAGAGGGGGAGCACTTTTAAAAGCGACACACAGTCAATTTGAAAAATCCCTCCTTTTTGGGACCACCCTCATGTTGACAGATGTCACCACCAGGGGTGCAAATGAGATCTCTATTTTTCGTTTTTTTGTAAAGTTCTTAAGGCCGATGACAAAGGAGTCAGGGACCACAGATGGCCCCTGTGCCGCTCTTTGGGCAACCCAGCAGTAGAAGCTAAGTGTTAATGGCCACTATAGTCTTAGTAGCATAGTGTATTTGTTCATCCTATGCTCACATATGGTTGTCTTACGTCAGCACCGGAAGTGGTAAAATCAGCCGTTCACCTGGCGGGGATGAATAGGGAAGTCCTTCTTTATCTTGTTTTATCATATATTGCTGCCTTTTTTACTTTTGTATGCACATTAAATCAACCAAAAATCCTGACTTTGGAGCAATGTTCACGGACTCTAGTATTCGGTTCTCTATTCGATGCATTGGTTTTCTGTATTGGGACCATGATTTATGTCATCACTTGTTCAAGGGAGGTACTTTTCCTTCTTGATGTCTCAAGAAGGGTAGAAATAAAAGAACACACACACAACCAAAAATCCTGACTTTGGGGCAATGTTCACGGACTCTAGTATTTGGCTCGCTATTCGATGCAATGTTATTGGGACCATGATTTATGTCATCACTTGTTCACGGAGGTACTTTTCCTTCTTGATGTCTCAAGAAGGGTAGAAATACAAGAACGCACACACACAACCAAAAATCCTGACTTTGGAGCAATGTTCACGGACTCTAGTATTTGGCTCGCTATTCGATGCAATGTTATTGGGACCATCATTTACGTCATCACTTGTTCATGGGCGGTACTTTTCCTTCTTGGTGTCTCAAGAAGGGTAGAAATACAAGAACACACTTACACAACCAAAAATCCTGACTTTGGAGCAATGTTCACGGACTCTAGTATTTGGCTCTTTATTCGATGTAATGGTTTTCTGTATTGGGCCCATGATTTATGTCATCACGTGTTCATGGGAGGTACTTTTCCTTCTTGGTGTCTCAAGAAGGGTAGAAATACAAGAACGCACACACACAACCAAAAATCCTGACTTTGGAGCAATGTTCACGGACTCTAGTATTTGGCTCTCTATTCGATGGGATGTTATTGGGCCCATGATTTATGTCATCACGTGTTCATGGGAGGTACTTTTCCTTCTTGGTGTCTCAAGAAGGGTATAAATACAAGAACGCACGCACACAACCAAAATCCTGACTTTGGAGCAATGTTCAGGGACTCTAGTATTCGGCTGTCTATTCGATGCAATGGTTTTCTGTATTGGGACCATCATTTACGTCATCACTTGTTCATGGGCGGTACTTTTCCTTCTTGGTGTCTCAAGAAGGGTAGAAATACAAGAACGCACACACACACAACCAAAAATCCTCACTTTGGAGCAATGTTCACAGACTCTAGTATTTGGCTCTTTATTCGATGCATTGGTTTTCTGTATTGGGACCATGATTTATGTCCTCACTTGTTCATGGGAGGTACTTTTCCTTCTATGTGTCTCAAGAAGGGTAGAAATACAAGAACACACACACACACACACACGGCCATCTTTTCTCTGGGTCTTCACCAG
>NC_084745.1:3573268-3580194 GCF_033978785.1 Entelurus aequoreus
TTTCGTTTGTCCGCAAGTCCAATTGGCCCGCTCGACCGCTCGCCGTCTGAGCCTCCGGGCGGCGTTCTGACAGGGGTTGCTCTCGCCGAGCCTCGAAGAGGCATCAGGAGGCGAAGAGAGAGACAGGCTCTGTCACATTATGCCAGGCCTCCCTTGATTGAGAGTAGCGACCCAAAACTGATGCCGAGAGGAGCCGGAGCTCACCTCACGTCAGCGGTGACAATGGTGGATACGCTCGGTGGGATCAGACAACCCCCCCCCCGTAGGATTCGACTACTCACTCGGGGATATCTCACTCGAGGCTTGCCGTCGTCTTAACCCGAGATTGGGTTGCACTTGCAGACATCATTCGAACTGGGGCTAAAGTTGCTATATTTAATAATGTGGCCAGACATGGTACTGCAATCACGGTCAAAATCCAGCTGGAAAGGACTGGGCTAGTCCAAGGAACTTCAAACTTCCACTGCCTCTTACAAGGGGTTGAGGTCTGGGACCATACGAGCTGATGCCGAGAGGAGCCGGAGCTCACCTCACGTCAGACAACCCCCCTGTAGGATTCGACTACTCACTCGGGGATATCTCACTCGAGGCTTGCCGTCGTCTTAACCCGAGATTGGGTTGCACTTGCAGACATCATTCGTACTGGGGCTAAAGTTGCTATATTTAATAATGTGGCCAGACATGGTACTGCAATCACGGTCAAAATCCTGCTGGATCAGACTGGGCTAGTCCAAGGAACTTCAAACTTCCACTGCCAACAAGGGGTTGAGGTCTGGGACCATAAGAGCTGACGTGAGCACATCACCCCTATATTAGCGTCCCTTCACTGGCTCCCTGTGCGTTACATAATCAATTTTAAACTCCTTTTATTTGTTTTTAAATGTCTAAACAACCTGGCGCCAACATATCTCTCCGACCTCCTTCAGCCTTACTGCCCCACCCGATCCCTAAGATCAGCCGATCAGCTGCTACTGACGGTCCCGGACACAAGGCTGAAGCTTAGAGGTGACAGAGCTTTCGCCGCTGCTGCTCCCAAGCTCTGGAACGACCTACCTCTGAGTGTTAGACAAGCCTCCTCTCTTCCTGTTTTTAAATCTCTCTTAAAACATACTTTTATTCCATGGCTTTTAACACTGAGTGATATCCATTTTGCATTTTATATTTTATTTATTTATTTTTTATCGTGTTCTGTTTGTGTTGTGTTGTGTTTGCTCGGTTCTCGTATTATTTGAACCTGCCCATTGTACAGCACTTTGGCTACCCCTGTGGTCAATTTTAAATGTGCTTCATAAATAAAGTTGATTTGATTTGAATAGACAATGTCAATAACAAATCTCTAAGCCACACATTTGACACAGAAATGAGGCTATTTTCGGGAAGAAGTAAGTACAATATCACAACAATCATACGGTTATTGTCAGTACTATCAGAAAACGAAGACTAAAACCAACTACAACCAAACACTAGCAATGATTGTACTGGTGAAAATAAGTAGAGCATGCTTAGCAGACTAATGTACGCCCAAAACTAAAGAGGACCTGAAGAGACCCGTTCATCGGCAGTGCGCCTTATGATCCGGTGCGCCCTAAGGTCCGAAAAACACTGTAGTTTTTCTAGTTCAAGACATACAGTAATTTGGCCGTAATAGCGGCTACAGTTTCGATGATAAAGGGCAAAAATAATTTGGACCTGAATAGACCCGTTCATCGGGAGTGCGCCTTATGATCCGGTGCGCCCTATGGTCCGAAAAACACGTTACTTTTTCTAGTTCAAGACATACAGTAATTTGGCGGTAATGGCGGCTACAGTTTCGATGATAAAGGTCTAAAAAAAAATGATTTGGACCTGAATAGACCAGTTCATTGGCAATGCACCTTATAATCCGGTGCGCCCTATGGTCCGAAAAACACGGTACTTTTTCTAGTTCAAAACATACAGTAATTTGGCGGCAATGGCGGCTACAGTTTCGATGATAAAGGTCTAAAAAATGATTTGGACCTGAATAAACCAGTTCATCGGGAGTGCGCCTTATAATCCGGTGCGCCCTATGGTCCAAAAAACACGGTACTTTTTCTAGTTCAAGACATACAGTAATTTGGCGGTAATGGCGGCTCACAGTTTCGATGATAAAGGGCAAAAATGATTTGGATCGGAATACACCCGTTCATCGGCAGTGCGCCTTATGATCCGGTGCGCCCTATGGTCCGAAAAACACGTTACTTTTTCTAGTTCAAGACATACAGTAATTTGGCGGCAATGGCGGCTACAGTTTCGATGATAAAGGTCTAAAAAATGATTTGGACCTGAATAAACCAGTTCATCGGCAGTGCGCCTTATAATCCGGTGCGCCCTATGGTCCAAAAAACACGGTACTTTTTCTAGTTCAAGACATACAGTAATTTGGCGGTAATGGCGGCTACAGTTTCGATGATAAAGGGCAAAAATGATTTGGATCGGAATAGACCCGTTCATCGGCAGTGCACCTTATGATCCGGTGCGCCCTATGGTCCGAAAAACACAGTACTTTTTCTAGTTCAAGACATACAGTAATTTGGCGGTAATGGCGGCTACAGTTTCGATGATAAAGGTCTAAAAAAAATGATTTGGACCTGAATAGACCAGTTCATTGGCAATGCACCTTATAATCCGGTGCGCCCTATGGTCCGAAAAACACGGTACTTTTTGTAGTTCAAGACATACAGTAATTTGGCGGCAATGGCGGCTACAGTTTCGATGATAAAGGGTCTAAAAAATGATTTGGACCTGAATAAACCAGTTCATCGGCAGTGCGCCTTATAATCCGGTGCGCCCTATGGTCCAAAAAACACGGTACTTTTTCTAGTTCAAGACATACAGTAATTTGGCGGTAATGGCGGCTACAGTTTCGATGATAAAGGGCAAAAATGATTTGGATCGGAATAGACCCGTTCATCGGCAGTGCACCTTATGATCCGGTGTGCCCTATGGTCCGAAAAACACAGTACTTTTTCTAGTTCAAGACATACAGTAATTTGGCGGTAATGGCGGCTACAGTTTCGATGATAAAGGTCTAAAAAAAATGATTTGGACCTGAATAGACCAGTTCATTGGCAATGCACCTTATAATCCGGTGCGCCCTATGGGTCCGAAAAACACGGTACTTTTTCTAGTTCAAGACATACAGTAATTTGGCGGCAATGGCGGCTACAGTTTCGATGATAAAGGTCTAAAAATCATTTGGACCTGAATAAACCAGTTCATCGGCAGTGCGCCTTATAATCCGGTGCGCCCTATGGTCCAAAAAACACGGTACTTTTTCTAGTTCAAGACATACAGTAATTTGGCGGTAATGGCGGCTACAGTTTCGATGATAAAGGGCAAAAATTATTTGGACCTGAATAAACCAGTTCATCGGCAGTGCGCCTTATAATCCGGTGCGCCCTATGGTCCGAAAAACACTGCCCTTTTTCTACTTCAAGACATACAGTAATTCGACGGTAATGGCAGCTACAGTTTCGATGATTAAGGGCAAAAATTATTTGAACCTGAATAGACCCGTTCATCGGGAGTGCGCCTTATAATACGGTGCGCCCTATGGTCCGAAAAACACAGTACTTTTTGTAGTTCAAGACATACAGTAATTTGGCGGTAATGGCGGCTACAGTTTTGATGATAAAGGGCAAAAATGATTTGGACCTGAATAAACCAGTTCATCGGCAGTGCGCCTTATAATCCGGTGCGCCCTATGGTCCGAAAAACACTGCCCTTTTTCTAGTTCAAGACATACAGTAATTCGACGGTAATGGCGGCTACAGTTTCGATGATAAAGGTCTAAAAAAAATGATTTGGACCTGAATAGACCAGTTCATTGGCAATGCACCTTATAATCCGGTGCGCCCTATGGTCCGAAAAACACGGTACTTTTTCTAGTTCAAGACATACAGTAATTTGGCGGCAATGGCGGCTACAATTTCGATGATAAAGGTCTAAAAAATCATTTGGACCTGAATAAACCAGTTAATCGGCAGTGCGCCTTATAATCCGGTGCGCCCTATGGTCCAAAAAACACGGTACTTTTTCTAGTTCAAGACATACAGTAATTTGGCGGTAATGGCGGCTACAGTTTCGATGATAAAGGGCAAAAATTATTTGGACCTGAATAAACCAGTTCATCGGCAGTGCGCCTTATAATCTGGTGCGCCCTATGGTCCGAAAAACACTGCCCTTTTTCTACTTCAAGACATACAGTAATTCGACGGTAATGGCAGCTACAGTTTCGATGATTAAGGGCAAAAATTATTTGAACCTGAATAGACCCGTTCATCGGGAGTGCGCCTTATAATACGGTGCGCCCTATGGTCCGAAAAACACAGTACTTTTTGTAGTTCAAGACATACAGTAATTTGGCGGTAATGGCGGCTACAGTTTTGATGATAAAGGGCAAAATGATTTGGACCTGAATAAACCAGTTCATCGGCAGTGCGCCTTATAATCCGGTGCGCCCTATGGTCCGAAAAAAACTGCCCTTTTTCTAGTTCAAGACATACAGTAATTCGACGGTAATGGCAGCTACAGTTTCGATGATAAAGGGCAAAAATTATTTGAACCTGAATAGACCCGTTCATCGGGAGTGCGCCTTATAATACGGTGCGCCCCTATGGTCCGAAAAACACAGTACTTTTTCTAGTTCAAGACATACAGTAATTTGGCCGTAATGGTTTGCTACAGTTTCGTTGTTAAAGGTCTAAACAAATGATTTGGACCCGAATAGACCCGTTTATCAGCAGTGCGCCTTATGGTCAGAAAAAAACAATACTTTTTCTAGTTCAAGATATACAGTAATTTGGCCGCAATGGTAGCTACAGTTTTAATGTTAAAGGTCTAAAAACAATTATTTGGACCTGATTAGACCCGTTCATCGGCAGTGCGCTTCATGATCCGGTGCGCCCTATGGTCCGAAAAACACGGTACTTTTTCTAGTTAAAGACATACAGTAATTTGGCCGTAATGGTTTGCTACAGTTTCGATGTTAAAGGTCTAAAAAATTGATTTGGACCTGAATAGACCCGTTTATCAGCAGTGCGCCTTATGGTCAGAAAAACACAGTACTTTTTCTAGTTCAAGATATACAGTAATTTGGCCGCAATGGTAGCTACAGTTTTAATGCTAAAGGTCTGAAAACAATTATTTGGACCTGAATAAACCTGTTCATCGGCAGTGCGCCTTATGATCCGGTGCGCCCTATGGTCCGAAAAACACGGGTACTTTTTATAGTTCAAGACATACAGTAATTTGGCCGTAATGGTTTGCTACAGTTACGATGTTAAAGGTCTAAAAAAAGGATTTGGACCTGAATAGAGCCGTTTATCAGCAGTGCGCCTTATAATCCGGTGCGCCCTATGGTCCAGGAAAATACTGTAGCCTGAAATAAACTGCCACCTTTTCGTCCATTCAAGAGCAACTTATCGTGCAGGCAAAGCGTTGTCTTCCAGCTTCAAAAAGGACAACAATCCAAAACCGTAATGATGACATGAACATTTTTCAATGACAAGAGAGAACATTCCGGGAATCTTCTTCGATGACATTCATTCCCGCCCCCGAGCAGCAAGTCACCCTGACGTGACGTCAGACTCTCCCTTGGCGGCTGAACATTTGATTTGAGGTTTGCTGAGGAGACCCAATAAATTCCCCATCTCGTCATCTTTGCGGGCCAATAAAAAGGTGTATTTATCTAACAGGGAGCAGCCCTGAGATTCATTTATGGCCACTCTCCATGCGTCATGAACCCCGGGTCACATATGCACCACCCGGGCATCTGTGTGCATCATGCATCACTGCAAGGTGTCCTTCCCGTGGATCAGAGCCTCCCCCACTTAAATGTCGCATGCTGCCATGGAGATGGACTGATGGGCACGTCTGAGGAGCCAAATCTTGTCTGTCTGCTGGAGAGAGTCAAGTGGCTTGAGAGGCAAAACGTCCTTGGGCTTTTTAGTCCAGATGCAGTTTTTAGGACTACAGCGTATTCTCACTTTTGTTTTCTATGTTTGTGTTTCTGGGTCCGTTCACTCTCTTCAGTGGTCTCTGGTTGGAGTTCATCCGAAGATGTTTTATGAGATTTGGAGGCTCTTGGTAATGTTGGTGTTTTTACCTACGTAATCAAGATTCAAGATTCAAGATGCTTTATTGTTGTCCATTCTTGAATATGTACAAGACACATAAGAACTGACATTTCATTTTGGGCACAGTTCCAGTAAGAGCAGACATATGTTACAAGGTGTGTAGTTTTTGAAAAAATTTAAGGTAAAAAAATATTTTCAAAGTAAAAGTTGATCTTCAGGTAAAAAAATATTTTCAAGGAAAACATTTTTTTTTTCAAGGTAAAAGTTGATTTTCAAGGCAAAAAATGATTTTCTGGTACAAAATGATTTTCAAGACAAAAAATGATTTTCAAGGTAAAAAATGATTTTCAAGACAAAAAATGATTTTCAAAGTAAAGTTGATTTTCAAGGTAAAAAATGATTTTCAAGGTGAAAAAATTTGTTTTAGGGTAAAATATTTTTTCCAGGTGAAAAATGATTTTCAAGGAAAAAAATGATTTTCAAGGTAAAAAATTATTTTCAAGGTAAACGTTGATTTTCAAGGCAAAAATGATTTTTAAAGTAAACAATTATTTTCAAGGCAAAAAATGATTTTCAAGGTAAACGTTGATTTTCAAGGTAAAAAATGATTTTCAAGGTAAACAATTATTTTCAAGGCAAAAAATGATTTTCAAGGTAAAAGTTGATTTTCAAGGCAAAAAATTATTTTCAAGGTAAACGTTGATTTTCAAGGCAAACAATGATTTTTAAAGTAAAAGTTGATTTTCAAAGTACAAAATTATTTTCAAGGAAAAACATTATTTTCAAGGAAAAAGTTGATTTTCAAGGCAAAAAATGATTTTCAAGATA